>NW_011887856.1:52216-130508 GCF_000806365.1 Fopius arisanus
ACATCTTGTTGGTGCATTTATCGCCAGTCTACTAATTAAATTCACTTAAAATTATTCAAAAAACATTTGAAGAAATACTTGTGCCGGGGAAACAACGTGTGTGTGGTACACAAGCATGGCTCTTTCGTATTTTGGTTACGATATCGATCGGAGGCGGAGTAGGGGTATCGCTCCAGCGTCTGAAACGCAAATCAAGGGAAAGAGTGGCAACTATCGAGAGTGCAACTAACGAGAGTCTACTGTATCATTTTTCCGTTCACAGGTAGCAATCCTGTAATTACTAATTCAGGGCTATTAATTATTTCCAACAATCTTTGTCTTGATACAACGACTTCCGTTTGTGGTAAGTTCTCTCGTTGCCCAAATTTTCCCCAGAATGCATTGAGAATCATCTTTGCTAAAGCTTCATACCCTGGGTTATGCTCTATCTTGTGTTTCTTGAGCAAAATACCTTCGTTGTCAAAATATTCTTGTATGTAGGCATTTTTATCTTCATCGGTTAAACACCCCTGAAGATAATCGGAGGCTTCTTGCTTTTCTTTTAAGAACGTATCCACATAATTATTGAATAATCCATCTATATTACTCTGACGATTGTACTGAACGATCTCCTATTGATAAATTTCAAATATTTTGACTACGCGATAACCCTTTTCAACGGCCTTCCGCAATTCATCCACAACCCATGTACCTGTAAACCCCCGATCTTCGTCGGATCGAGGACCACAAGTATCCTGATTCAATGTTTCACAACATGAGCGGCATAACGGAAACATTAAACGCCCATGAGCACGGTATGGAAGCACAGGGAGGTATAAATTGACTGGTGCAATAATACTGCATTTTACAAGGCCCTCCACATTATCGAGATTGTTATTAGTGACTGTTATTGCTACACACTCATCATCTACGTAAACTTTGGGGTGTCCTATCGGGTATTTACCAGTTTTATTCACGAACGGGTACAAAGATGTAACATCGAGATATTTGATCTTTTCGTTGTCTCCTGTATCGTAAAGAGTGACATAATTTTCTGTACGATCGCCAAAGAACGCATCACGCGGGTTTAATTCTACATTTTTAACCAGTGCGTGACTGTTTACGAAATTTCTACCATGCACGGAATTGTTCAACTGTTCATCGAAAGCACATTCCCACATTTCGATCAAAGTGTAGGCGAGATTGCGAATCTTATTAGCTATTAGCATTGTACTTTCATACCGAGTATCAAGTGAGTCCCCTACGCGTTGCTCTCTGTGTCTATTTATTTTATAACATGACGTACACCCATGCCAGAAACAACCTTAAAATTGTAAGACACTCTTTTGTTGGTTTTCATTCTCACAATAGCCGTCAACCATCACACCACACGGCAATCGATACTCTTTTTCGTTACCAGCATGAACAATACGGTCCTCAGAATTCCTTTGCACTAACAATAACCATGATATAGCTCTCTTTGACTGTGTACTTGTGTACCTGTACGCACCGCCCAACGGCAAAATCCCGATCTTGTCAGACTGCATAAAATTAGTTCTATAAACTTTGGAACAGACCGATGCAATTGTACTACATTGGGTCAATGGACAAATTCCTGTCTTCTTGAGGAGTTATTCACGAAAAACAATGCATGCACGTCTCAAGATGGTGACGTCCATCTGACAGTAAAACTCTAGCTCTTGTTTGAAATTAAAAACGTAATTCTCGTTCAATTTTTAATTTCAATAATTTCCATTTCAATAATTTGTTGCGGTCTTTTTTGAACATAGTACCGGGGGAAAAATAGTGCAAATCTGGTACGTTGAAAAATTGAGGAAAATACCCCTTGGCTACATCATTATCGAAACCGAATGAGTTCGGTAACGCTGACAACGGCATGTGAAAGTAATTCAAGCTATCCAGAAAAATTACATTACCAACTTGCATTTTCATGATTTTTGTACCATTTAAAACCACACTCGGGAGACGTGTTCTTTTGGTGTTGACTAAATAGCGTAAAACAAATTGTGCATCAAAGCTGCGCGCGTTGTGTGCAATGCAAATTACTTTTTCTGCCCACATGCGCCGTATGTAGGCGTAAAAATCGTATTCAACCCTCGGGAGGAAAGACAAACATGCATTCCCTTCGGCTCGGGTGGTAATTTTGCACGTGGCGAGGACTTGTCTACTTTTCCTCTCTAGGGGAGAAATATACTATGTCAATTGAGCGATATCTGGCGAATGCAATATCTACTAACCCGGCAACGGCCGTATGTTTATACATATTAACACATATTCGCGTTTTCCACAACTAGAGCCATTCTTATCTAAATTATTGTCATGACAACACTGTGTGCATACTTTTTGTACAACGAAGATATTGGGAATATGCAGTACAGGGACATTCTGTTGCGTTTCAAAATCATAAAATATGAAAATTGTTCGTTGTTGCTTACGTGTCTTCAACGGTAGCATATAACAGTGATGGTTTATTTCACGTGTACATCAACACACTCGACAGAACACTATACCACACTCGTGTTTTTTGCTTTTTTTCCCTAAACGGATAAGTTTGAAACACAACTGACACAAATTTAGGGGAATCACAGACAGTCATTCTTGAATTTTTAGATTTCAATTTTGCTGATCCCTTCTTCAAATGTTGTTCGCAGGCATTACAAACTACCCGCTGTAGTTTTTGGCAAATGGACTCAGCTGTACACCGTGGGCATTGGCCAGGACAACGATGTTCTATGTTATCTGTGAATCCTCTGTTACACAGATCACAGAATCCACGTCCTGCAATGGCCCCTTGTAAGTTGAGGATAGGTTGGTAATGTTGCGTACGTTCGTAATATAATATCAATAGTGTGTGCTTAAATGAACCATGACGTCCTTTAACCCTCTGATGACCATCGAAGACAGGCAAGCCCCCTTTACCGAATGTTAAAAATTCATAGATTACGATGGCTGTCTTCCGCCGAAGGTAGTAATTTTGAAATGCATGAAGTTCTGTGATTCCACTACCGTTTTCAGGGACCGTAACCCCACTGAGCTGCAGTAATTTCACTGCCTCTTTTCGCTGAGTATCAGGAGTTTTATTAATAATTGCTTTTCATCGTCTTTGTACATCGCCCGTTCTATTTTCTCCGCGCTCGGCGTGAAGTTGGGCAACAACTAGAGAACGCGGTAGACAAAGATTATCAACATTGGAAATGGTTAGGATAGAACGCTTGAAAATGTCCTCTTACCGAAGTTGTTTTCATCCTGAACCTTCAATACCATTGACTATTGCCGCTGTAACAACAATATTATCTAACGTGGTTAGCCCCCCTGTGCTCTGTGAAATACCTTTGACGATAGCCCACGAGTCATTAGCACCACAATTACGTGCATCACGAAAACGGGACCAAACTGGCCCGTGATTTAATCTATCGAAATTGATTGAAAACCCTATGTGATCGTGGAATTGACACGTAGCAGTTACATGGGTTGTTAAATCACGAAAGGCTCCTTCTACCCACTCTATCATGTTCGTGTTAGCGGGAGAGTCCAATATCTTGATAACACATTCCTTACCTTTCATTTTAAAATGATGGTATTTTTTACATGATTCTGCAATTATTTCGAAGCAGTAACCTGGGGGTAAGATATCCTCGTGAGAGTCGGTTGTGCCCTTATTTTCTGCATTTTTAGGTTGGCCCGCTGTAGCAGATCTCGTTATTACCCCTCCTACGTGACGTTCAACGGGAAAAGCAAGCACTACAGTTATTTCATATAATTGTAATGCCCTCACCTTTGAACAGTTTAATAAGTGTTTATTCCTCCTCTTTGGTGTAAGTATGGTATAAATACCGAGAAACGTCTAGAAATAACACCCAGGAAATTTTTGGAGTGAATAAATGAAAAAGCGCACGTATTTAAAAAAAGTTGGCAAAATCGACAGCTTATTATTATAGCGTTAATGTTTGGTTCCTCTTCACTCGCATCCTCTCGTAGTCCACGGATAGATGAAAAGTTGTCTAAGCTGACTTGACAACGGCGTAGCAGCTTTGCCTCTTCTGTCTCAACACCATCGATGCATAAATCCTCATCGCTATCGGATGAGTAGCATGAGGCGCATTCGTTCATTTCTGTAGGGTCTGTCTCTGCTATTCGTGCTTGTCTGATCATGTCGTATCGTACCTCTCTCCTTGCTCTCAATTGCAATCTTCTTTCAACTGCAGAGCTGTGTGCCGTCCATGCATCATCCTCACTATCCGTATCAGAATATAGCTGTATACCGGAAGGGCCCGGTTGAGGTGAGGGTGAGCGAGCATTAACAAGAGGGGTTGTGTATCTTTTCTTTTTTACCGGCTCTACAGATAGCGCATCCAGCAGACCGTTTTTGGTATTGGGGAATAACCTGTTGATCATGCTCCCCTGACGATGTTGAATCTTCGAGACCCTGTTCCTCTCTTACTTCTAAGCAGAGAGTGGGTGGACCTGCTATTGTAACTGTGAGGTATATGAACGAATGATGAAAATACAATACTTACGTTTGGAATGTTCGAAAAGTGATGATAGACACCTGGCATCGCGTTTGTTAGAAAACTGAAGAGCACGCGTAATCACTCGCAAAATTCCTCTGTATGACGTCAAGAATCCCTGTCGATAAGCCTAAGATAGTACTCAACAGGGTGTATGACAAACTATGCGCTCTAGTATTCTGTTCAAGGTTGGCTGATCGTCTAATTACGACTACATGATTGGCGGATCCACGAACTGGTAATAAGTGAGAAGAGTATATATTTGAGGGGATTGTCAAGAATTATCAGTACTCTTTCAACAGTTGTTGTGTTTGCGTCATTAAATTTTGCGAGCTGCGGAGGAATAGAGGTATATAATCAATTGTGCGTTTCGTTCACACGGCTGATTCTATTTCACGGTATCAATTTGTGTTCGTTTTTGATTACAAAAAAAGATCTTTGAAAAATGGCTGAGCGAAGTATCAACAAAATTGCCCGATGTGAAGCTCTCCCCGTCAAGCGGATTGATCATCTGTGTGGTGTGGTGTGGATTACCAGATTACTGCATTCAAAAATGTTAACACCAAATATGGCAGAAGAATCGTTGCTACTCTGGGTGCTGAGCATGATGTTTTCCTCCCTGCCCGTGTATATACACCACTTTTGGACGATCACACAGAATACATCTATCATAAGACATTGCTTGTAGAGGGCCGTTTATCTATTCGTTTTCTGGAGGGCCCTTATCACCCGTGTGAATTCATATATAAAGACGTTTAATTTTTGTATACATCATCGTTCAAATTGATTGTATAATAAACGGATATATAATATGGTGAGCAATGTTTTTGCCTTCGTATTTCATTATTTAAACCCTCATACATTCTTTCAGCGTCTTCATTACATTTGTTGCGAATGGTGATGCATAGGTATATCACTTTCTACTTAACGTGGCGGTGAAATATAGAAGAAAAAGATGGGCCGCATTTTTGCTTACACCTCAAATTGAGGAACTCGGGATGTTAGGAGTGGTATTTGCATATGTCGATCATTTAGATGCTCATCTGGCTCGGTGGTGTAGTGCTCGGCGGTGTTAGATTTTTTAAATGGATTTGGGAACAGCCCCGAGATCTCTGAGACTACGAAGGAGAAGACGGTGTGAGATTGAACAGCGCTAGGCTGATTCCACGACGAAAAAGTGGGATTTTCGAATTGAAAACGAGGTGGTATCTGTTTAAGTGATAGTTGCTGAATTTGAAAGGGCTCTGAATAACGGTCGTGAGCATATTTTAAGTGTGACGGAAGGGTATTCAGTGCGAAGGGCTGCTTTAAAGGCCTCGGTTCGGGAATTGAAACGCGATATTAGGGACAATACAGAGTGATTGTCATAGAAAAAATGCGTCTAACGGGAAAAAATTTTCGATATCCTCCTGGTTGCGCATTCATGATTGATGGAATCTGTGATAGTCACTCAGAAAGGGTGACTGATGCAACAACTAGTGACGGTCCTTGTGGACATACTCGACAAACTTATGAGATCGAGTATTATGACGGCAAGGTCGTGCGTGAGGTGGTGGATGAGATAGTACCTCATACAAGCAAGCCAGAAAATGGTAAGTGTAATTGTAATTATCGATATATTTTAGAAAAATGCGCGATAGTGATCCATATTTATGTTTGATTACAGATAAGAGGTACATTGACGTTCCGTCAGTGAAACCCTGTTGGGTTGTGTTTCAATGGCTATCGCGGCGGGAAATAGTTAGTTTCAAATTGCCAAAATTGAAGCGGTGTGTCCCGAGCGAAAGCTGCCCATCATGTACGCGGTCTATGGAAGAGGAGGTGGAGAGGGAACGTACCCTTCAACCACCATCTTTGGAGAAGATGTCACCTACGACATATGGGAACACACCGAAAAGGAGGCGTGGCAGACCACGGAAAATGCCTCAGTTGTTTCCCGTGACGAAATGATATGTTTGTATTTCTTTAAAAATTCATTTTTTATACTATAATAATTTTCTCCTGAATTTCAAGACCTGCCATCCACGGCAATAAAACTTTTACATTTATTTTGTTTGTTAGGTATCTCGTTGTTGAAAAATAAAATTATTAAAATTAAATTGTGTGATTATTAAATGAAAAGAAATGGTATCAACTCGTCTCTGTAGACATTGGAATTCGCAAGGTAAGCACCCCTGGAGCCGGCTAGTCTGACCCTCGCCGCCTAGGATGTGTTACCGTGGAGAAGACGACAGAGTGCACGTGCAAAACTGCAAGATCAGCACATTGTTCCAGAGTGAGTAATCAGCTTGGTGATCGGCCGTAAGTCAGGCGTCCATTTTTTTCAGTCATCAGCGGAGCGCGGTCGCGAGAAGAAGCCGAGATTTTAGTGGAGTGTTTTTTGTACCACAAGCGAGGATTACTGTGTGTGTGTGTATTTTGTTGTGTCGTATTGTGTGAACCATGCGAATTACGGGGAAAAATTTTGTAGCCCCCCTGAGCACCGCCACCACGGGGGAGGACGAGCCAACACCCTCAACCAGCGGTTGTTGCTCTGTGGTGTCGCGCCCCACGACACCCTCCTCGGATGCCGGATGGTCCTCGTCGACGTCATCGTCATCGGTAGATCCGGAGGCCTTCGTCTGGACGCCGCTGGGGATGGGGTACCGGACCCGTATGAGCTGCGGCGAGGGTACGACGGGTTGAACCCCCAGCTCCCCGACCGACGGTGGCATCTCCGGGTGGAGCACGAGTTAGTGTTTCCAACCCAACACCTGGAGAATGACACCCGTCATCGAGGAAGGAGTGGTCCTTCTCACCTCGGCTGGTGGCAAACGGACGGCCCATTCCCCATGAGCATCCCTGCTGAGGAATACTCCCGGGGCCGCATGGCCAGCTGTCTGGCCACAGAGAGGGCCGAGCTGGACGACTGGGATGCCGAGGACGAGGAGTTGGCCCAGATGTCGTTGTTCGGGGAGTCGGACCAGGACCAGGAGATAGACGACATTTTAAATAGGGAGTGGTAGTGTCTGTGGTGAGAACAGTGTTTTAAAAGACTACGGATAGAGTTAAGTTATGTTTAGTGACTAGTGGACGCCGAATGAGTGACTTTTGTGGATTGGTACCTGTGAGCGGCGAGCAATGTGCGTAAGGTAAGGCGAATTATTATATTTATTGGTGAAGTGTAGGGGCAGAATGGGGTATTAGACCAGTGCCGCGTCGGGTAGGGTGTGCAGTGGTATACGTGCGCGACGTTTTTTCCTCGCCGTCGTTAGTGTACGGGTTTTCAGGAATATCTGGGAAATTTCTGACCTCGCAAAAATCGTTCAGGCCTGGGGCCCAGCGGTTACGGATCCGCGCTCGCGATACATGATATACCCGCTACACACGGGAGCCGCGTTATTTCGATCGGTATGGCGGTGGGGCATTAAAACTATATGTAGTGGAGAGGGTCTAAATTTTTTACCCCCAAATTTTAGTTTCGCGGCCGAGGGACCAGCGGTTCCCCCAAAACGGCTCGGGGTTGGGGTGCGCCCACGGGCGGCGCGCCCGTACCATCCTACACTGAGAAAAAATTCTACCACAAATTAGTGTGCTATTCACCAATCCATGGGACCAAACCGTGGTCAACAAAAATTTCGAATGACTCACCCGAAAAATTCGGCTGTGGCACCCTAATTTTTGAAGAACTTACGCTACTTTTCCGTGAGACTCCCTTAAAAATTGGGGCGCCACATCCGAATTTTTTGTTGACCACGGTTTGGTCCCGTGGGTTGGTGAATAGCACACTAATTTTTGAATGGACTTACACGAATTAGTGATATATTTTTCTCTCCGTGTATGGCCCCACCGCTTACACACGTCGGAGCCGTGCTACTCCGGCAGGTGTGGTGGTGGGGCCACAGCGACCCTCGGTGGAGGGCGCCGTAGTGGTTCTTACACTACTAATTTCTCCCCATTCCAAAAACATCGTGTCTTCGCCGGTAATTATTATAGTTAATTCCCCAGATAAGGTCACAATTAATAAGTGATAAGGTTTGCATACGGTATCCAGTAACCAACATCAACAGGACTGTTAGTTTTAGAGTCGATTTTTCCGAAGAAAATGATGCGTTTTAAGTACAGTTATACTTCGATAATGATGCCGGGTTTTTTGACACACCTTCAGAGAAACCCTCTATTACAAAATTTTCTCCTGAACTTGGTCCGTATAGAAGCCTTAAAGCAGAACGATAAGGGTTCAGCATGCCATATTTGGATCCTTTTTCAAATTCTTCTGTTAAAAAACTCAACACTACCTGGGGAGAGCTCTCAAGCACCTCCTCCGGATTTTTCTCACAAAATAACTACCATTTTTTAAAACCACATTCGCATTGTTTTCTGGAACGCTCTCTCAGTGACGATAGGATTATGTCGGCTGGATCTTTTGGAATACTGCGTCTTTCGTAAGCCTGCCTTATAAGAGCGCAGCCGCCAGCGTAAGTTTTTGCCATAGACGATGTGGCTTCCTATACGAATATATGAGTAAGTTAGTATGACCTAATGAATGAATAAAAGGAGGGGGCTAAGTGTCATTGACATATATATTGGAAACCAGGGTTGAGCTGGCTAAGTAGGTACAACAACAATGACTTCAGTTTCTTCCGATTGTATCTTTTGTAAATCGGGGAGAATAAGTAAGAACGGTACGAATGCGTAAAAGAAATATTTAGTCTATGGGAAATTAAACGTATCAATCGCAATTGGCTCCGAGTCTCGTTTCCAGCTCACGTATTTTCTACACTTCGTATTAGCTCTCGATGCAAATAAATTTCTGCTGGATCAAAAACTTTAACCATCTTCTGAAACGCCTTGTGACACAACAACTCAAATTCAATTTCCGATTCTTCTCTTCGTGATTCTAAATCTGCTTCTGAATTTTCTTCAGAGGCAACATATGGCTCAAATATCCATTAATCTTGTTTCTCGCAAAAACCCCAAATTGCTCCAGTAGCTGTGTTGAATTTTTGCAATTTAACATCCCCTTTTTTTTATTTATGTGGGCAATCGCTGTAGTATTTCCGATTCTCAAGAGAATGTCATAGTTTCTTGCGTCGCTCGTAAATGTTTTTAGACCCATTAAAGCTGCAATCGATTCCAACTTATTCATATTTCTATCGTTCTCCATCGAATTTCCAAAATCCACAGGCTTTCATTCCATCATAATAGGGACCCCAACCACAGTTAGAACCATCGGAGAATATTTCCATGAGAGGTTTGAAACATTTACTAGAATTCCCCGCATGACCAATGTTATTCTCCGACCAATGTAAGTCGGATTGGAATATCCCGTCAAGTAACATAGAGGCGCCATAATCATTACGATTTTTTAGTAAGGCTAAGAATTCTAATCTTTCGAAGATTCTCACGTGTATTCTTCCATATTTTAAACGGTGACAACACGCATTTATGCTACCAATCAATGTAGCAAATATTCGGATTTTCAATTTATTTTTCTTTTTTAGTTCTATTATCTGATTTAACACTATCATTCTTCTTCTGGGGTAATTCAATTTACATTTTTTGAGAATTGTGAATGAACCCAAGAAATTGGCACTATTGAGAGGGCTGTAAGCAGCTTTTATCTTAATTTATGATAAACCCCAACGATTCAAATAATATTGCTTATTATTTGAATCGTTGACTTGCTGTCTCTTTGATACTGTTGTCTGCGGTCTCTCGAGAATCTCCAATGAGTAATGCATCGTCTGATTACATGTCATTTAATCCTAAAAATTTGATCCTAAACAAATTGATCTTTGTCAAATTGATCCTATAAAAAAATAATGCTCGACCATTTAATCCCATTAAAAAAAAAACCTAAAATAAAAATCCGCGTCAAATCGTCTCTACCAACTCCGAAACGAAGAAAAAAAAGTAACTGAAAGAAAAATGTAGATAATTAGTCAGGAGAAGACACATTGAAAGCGTTGACAAAACGACATATTTATGACCTATTTATTACAAGAGAAGAATCAATACTGCCACAACAATCGCATGGACAGCAAAAATCGAAACACACCACTAATACAAAAACAATGCATAATCAATTCGTCACACTAGACTCAGTTCGAGTATTCAGTGCATGATGCCATCCCTCTACACCGTTATTAGTGCGAGGGATTTTGTCCAGAACTGAGCCATACTGATTCCACAACTTGATCTAAAAGATAGGGGCACGACGAGTGTTACGGCGTTCATTCTTCTCACCGATCCATGTCTCGTCAAAGTAACCCAGAATAGATGCAAAAACCTCATGATGCTTTTGATAATGCGGAGTTGCAATCAATAGCTCATAAGCATAGAGCACATCATCCTCGGGCACAAAAACCAAAGCAGCAATCATCTTCAATTGTAAAGCCATTGTACAGCTCGCAGAATAAGTTGCGTGTAATCCAGCACCTTTAATTCTATTGTAGATCAGCTTCGTAAAATGAAAAAAACATCCAACAGTTTTCACTTGCGGAAAAGGGAATAACATTGCGTTATGGAAAGCCTTCTCAAAGTGACAAACCAGATATTTGGGATTCAAATCCGGATTTAGCGCCTTCAATTTTTTCGAAATCTCTGAATAAATTTTGGCACTCTTGTCAGTCGTTAACATGTAAACAAGTGGCATTGCTTGACGATTGATGTAGTCGTGTATAGTGTACAGCTGAAAGAAAAGATTGGAAACACCATCGAACATGCCATTAGCTATCCAAATGTCACAACTAGCCAATGTTGACAAGCTCTTTACTGTAGTAGAAGTGACGGTACGATGAGACCCATTACTCTCGTTCTTAGAAGCAAAATGAAGAAATAAATCTCCTCTCAATGTTTTGGTATAATTCTCGGGAATGTCTAAATCACTGAAAGTCCTTGGATTCACGGAGGTAAATGGTAATTGGTATTGGGTAATTGTTCTGTGGATAGTGCGGGCCAACAATGACATCGACGGAAATTGTGCATGAACTGCTTCATAAGCTTTAGCAACATTCTTTGCAATAATAGATGTAGCAGGAATACTCTGATTGACAGCAGCTTGCTTTTTAATCTTATTCTCAATCGTTTTCTTTTCTATAAAAGGTTTGTCGGCAGCATGAGAGTGATCCACTACTCTGACAACTTCACCTAATGTATAATAATAATCGAGTCAATTCCAGCAATTTACTCAATTTAAAGCAAAATAAAATCACATCAAAAAATAAAAATACCTGCAGGCGTGTCCGCAGTGGTGTAACAATATCCTCTGCACGTTTTTTTTCCCATAAGCCACACACCTCCAAATGTAACAACCTTTCTCGTTCTCTTTATAATTGTATAAATAACCCAGATGTTTCAATTATTTCTTGCCTTTCTGGCTCAACACAAATGAGAGGGGCATTTCAAAGAGTGTCACAAAACATGTGTACACCACGACCCGTCGGAGATCACTGAGATTAAAATAGTAGGGCCTCGAATTTATTCCATCACCTATATTTGTTTTAACGCATATCGATTATATTAGCTGCTCACGTGATACAACACGATAATTCAAACGAATAAAATATTGAAGAACTATACCGACCGAGGAAATTTTTCTACGGACAATAGTGTACAGGATCGCATTGGCAGGACTTTTTTTCCTCAAGAGTATTTTTACTCAGGATTAAATTGAGGAGGATATTTTGCAGGATTATTTGTCCAGGATTATTTTTTTTCAGGATTAAATGACCGGCCACCGCATCGTCTAGGTAGAAAACGGATCTGTAACGTTTTTTTCTTACTACAGAGACAATTGGCGTCAATAGGTCAGGGAAAATTACGGGGCAATGCTTAAATCAAATGGTAATCAAGTAAATTCATACAATGCTCTTAGGAAGGCTAAATGCTCCTATGAAAGCGCAAAAATTTTCAGTGTTTTTCAGTTACTGCAAGTAAATAATAAGCACTTTTTAAATCGAAATGAGCAATGAAACAGCTACGCGCGAGGATACGTCGAATTACTTCATCGACCTCAAACTTCAAACGCTGAGATTTAATCAATTTGTTCGATTTTTTCAAGTTTAAAATAAGTCTCTGCGAATCGCCCGGTTTTGGCACAAGCAAAATTGGAGAAATAAATTGATCTTCGCATGGAATTATATCTCGACCTGCCCCTTTCGCTATCAATTCGCCGAGTAGATCTGTCGCCATCAGCTGCTCTTCTTTAGATCTTTCTGGTTCTACAGTGATTGTTGTTTGGGAAACTTGAGTCATAAAGGGAATTTTTAAGCCTTTAACCCAGCTCAGAATAATGAAATGTTTCCATGAAAGATCTTAATCGTCCTGTCGTTTCACCTACTGTTTCTAATACTTCTTGTGTCGTGGGTGCGGCTGCCGGGGGGTTTTCCGAAAGGCTCTGGAGTTCGAAATCGATTTGTTCTTCCGAAATGATGGATTCTTGTGCCCGCCTGATACCGATGATTGGTGATTCATCGTCGTCGCGGCAGGCTCTTTCCGTTTTTTGAACTAACATTAGTCGATCTCTAGTGTGGATCTAGTTTTAGAGCATTTATAATTCATGCCATTTCCTTGACAGCCTTGACCTTCTCCTTTACATCAGTTCCAAATAGCCACTCATCTGGCATCCTTCATAGCAAGGTATCTCTCATGGATGCATTCACGTTTTTCCACATTCAATTACGATGAATACACTGTGCTGAATATCTGTGACTGCGCGAGTTACCACCGTGAGAGTCGACAGTAGTGCTGAATTTTGCTCGCTTACCGATAACTTCAGCACCAGGGAACAGATTTGCATCACTCCACTTAAGCCCATAGCTACTTTAGTCGATTTCGCGGTAATTAGAATGTCTCTTCTGAGAATTGTGCCTTGTATCGACGATTCGACACTCACATTTAATTTTGGGGGATCGAGAAACAAGGGTGGCGGAAAAAATATTCCCCGAAAAAATATCCCGGAAAAAAAATCCCGGAAAAATTATCCCCGGAAAAAATATCCTCTGAAAAAATATTCCCGGAAAAAATATCCCCGGAAAAAATATCCCCGGAAAAAATATCCCCGGGAAAAATATCCCCGGAAAAAATATCCCCGGAAAAAATATTTTTTCGTTCATGCATAGGCAGTTCTTTCTTAAGGGGTTGCACTGCCCTGAAGCTCGGAAAAACAGGTCAAAAAATGAATTTATTTTTTAACGCGCATATAATATTTATATGAAAATGTTTATTTTACATACATATCATAGATATTGCTGAACAATGTCCAAAAAAAAAATTTTTTTTAATTAAAAAATGGCAGGGATATAAATTTTTGGTTGGTGTCTGTTTTTCCAAATCCTCGTTAATGGTGAATACGATTTCTCATTGGGCTTTATTTGAAAAAACCACAAAAAAATTTATTATTTAGACCGATAATCGCATGGAACTTGGAAAGGAAAAAACGTTAAAAATTTTTGGTTAAATAAAATTATAACTTGACAATGAAGCAACCAATACAAAAATGCTCTAGTATATCATAAACAATTTCATGAAGAATATGTGCTGAGAATTTCATCGAAATCGGTAGGTTAGATTTTGAGTTATCGTGTCCACCAGTTTGAAAAACGCGGTTTCAAGAAAAACGCCAAAGAAGAAAAAAGGGCGCGGCAGCAGCTGAAAATAAATTTTTTTTTTGGTTTGCCTTCAGTCAAAGCTTTAATATGCGCAATTGGCGATATTTATACTGTGATATCACAAAGCAAACTGAACTTAGTATCCTAATGCATAAATGCACTGTTATTACCTGAAAAATTCCTCGGAAGAAACAAAGCAGCTACCTGGCCCGAGGGCAATCTTAGTTCCCTGCCGCCCCCACTTCTAACTGCTATAACTTCTACAATATTTGGAGTTCCATAGTGGGCACTGGCTTAAAATCTTCTTAAAAGAATAACAAATTTTTTAGGCAAAAAAAAAACGATATTTTTTCCCACTGTACTGTAACCCCTTAAGTATCTTCAATAATCCGAAGCTGTGGAGAACCTCCGAGTGTGCAGAGTCTGCGGCTAACTCTCTGTCTTTGATGACCTTATCACCAATCGGTTCTAGGTCATCTGTTTGTAATGGTGATTCAGCAACATTGGGTGTAGAGGTTATCATCTGTTTGGATTTGGGACACCTGTTTGGATTGTTCGCTGATTCCTTGACTTTGAGTCTCCCACCTTAAGAGGGGAATTTTGGTCTTGAGCAATTTGTTGGCAAATCTGAGGATTTACCACTGAACGAATCGATTCGACATCATCTGAACTGAACGGGGATTCAGAGGAAACAGATTTCGAGGATCTGATAACTGGTAATATACTTCTGGAATAACTGTGGTTATAATAACAAGTGTATAAACGTTCTATTTGATATGATCGGTCCCCTGATCGAGAGTAGGCTCGGTGACGTGAGTGTGATCACTTCCAGCGTTTATGCTTGTCAGCCCTTCGACCTAGGTAAAAAAAAGTAATCCTTAGAATTGTAATTTTATCCTCTTGTCTTCCTTTTCTTTGTAAATTTTTGTTTAGTTGAACAAAACACGAATCGATATGAATGCCGCAGTCGGTTGGACCGAAAAAGAATTTGATATTCTATTTTCATTGGTAGTTGGACCAAGTATAAGCTAGAAAGTCCAATCATCGCAACTCGAGAGAGTTGGGCAGACATATCTGCTCCTCTGAGTAAAAAAGAGGAGTATCAGACACGACTTCTCCTACACAAGGTGAATAGCATCAAGGACGTCAATAAGAATCTGGCCATACTGGCAAACAACATCGGTTCATTAATCATAGATAAACTCGACAGCCAGAAGCTAATCATCAACACCTACTGGAGCGAGTGCCAGAGACTGAACGAGACGGTAATCGAATTCTTACCAAACGATCATAAGTTCTTTGCCAACAGACTCCGCGAACAAGCAGAAGAGCGAAAAACCACGAGCATAGGGCTCATCGACCAGCTCAAGGGCCTAACCAAAAAAAGGGAACTCGCAGAGAAATCAACGTCTCCTGCTCAACCATCTGAACAATCGGGCAATCAACTGAAGAGAGTCAAGCTCAACACCATCTTGATCCAGATCGAGGCCTGTCTACATTCCAGGCTGATCTCATCAATGCCTGATGACCCAGACGATCTCCAAGCGTTCAGCCCAGGACACTTCCTGATAGGTGAGCCAATTCAACTCATTCTAGAGCCACCTTACCTGGATGACAATCCATCCAGGATGCAGAAATGGAATCTAATCATCCAGAAAATTGCCCAATTCTAGTTAAGATGGGCAAAGGAGTGCCTGCAAGGCTACCTCGCCATCTACAAGTGAAATCACCGGCCAAGCAAACATCAAGGTCGGAGACATGATACTAGTGGTTAATAAAAACTTCCCACCAGCAAGGTGGCCACTAGCACGAGTCGCTGCAGTTCACCTAGGAGCCGATGGGCTCACCAGAGTAGCTACTGTGAAGATCAGCCTACACTGCAGTATCCAGACACGCTGATGGATCACCAAATCCAGAACGGTACCAGACGAAAATCAGCACATGGAATCGACCAGGCACCAAGCTCTGCCTGCTGCCAACAGACCAGCCAGAAATCAAACCAGAAGTGGATCAACAGTGAATCAACAGAATAAATTCACCACCTCCGATGGCGAATTACCACCGGGATGTTTAGAATTAAACTAAATTTGGGTTGCCATAAAAATCAATATCGGCCATCTTCGACATCGATCGTGACCCATCGGCAACGGTCACCAGCAAAATCTTGCAAAGTAAAATCATCGACCCTCAACACACAGTTCCTTCTTGACGTTGAACGCGATAGCATCTATATCTATTCTGGAACCTCACCACGTAAATCACCGCAACTCAACTAGTTAATTCACCAACCTAATTCAGCAGGTTAATTCACCTAATTGTTCATCTATTTAATTCAATATTAATTCAACCCGTACCTGAACTATCCAACTTGTAAATCATTGTAGAAACCGCATTAAAATTAACCACGCGTTTTAATCAATTAATAATTGTTGTATCTGATAGTTTTCGTAAGTTGAAACGTTTTACAGCATTAACCAAATTCTCGCGTTATCGTAATCCACCCCACTCAACTGTTACCTCACCAAATATCATCTGATGGAAAAATGCAGTGGGCCCAATAGTTGTGAAAATACCGATTAAAAACCATGAAACAGTTATTTGCTATTATTAATTAAATCATTAGGCTTATGTGATTTTTATATGCGATTAGTTTATGGTAAATTTGGTTTGCAACACATAATAATTAATGGAAAAATCCTCAAAACTCAATTGTTTAAGAGGTGGCTGCAAAAACAGTTTCGCTACCGGGGGAAAATTTTCGGGAAAATCGCGAGCCGTCCCCTACGCATTTGTCTGGCAATTAATTAATTATTAATTATCTCATCAACCGAGAATTTAACGGAATTTTATAACCAGAACTTTATTCTGGTAAATTTCATTAACAAGAAAAAACATTCTCTGATAAAATGTGCCAGTCTTCATGGTATCTGAAATAATTAACAATTAAACAATTGTTTCAGAAAAGGAAAGGGCGATCGCTGTGATTTTCGGAATTTTTCTGAAAAAGATGCTCTTCTTCACTTATCTGATAAACAATATATAGGGTTTAGGTATTTTTACATTGATTATTTTTTGTCGTAAATCGAATTTGCGACGAAAATTCATCTGATGGAAAAATGCTGTACGCCCAATAGTTTTTAAAATACAGATTAAAAACCATCAAACAGTTGATTGCTATTATTAGTTAAATCATTGGGCTTATGTTATTTTTACAGGAGATTATTTTGTCGAAAATTGTATTTGCAACAAATAATAATCAATCGAAAAATCCGCAAAACCCCATTGAAAAGAGTATGTCCTCTCGGGGAGGTTCTCTTGCCCTCGGGTCTTTCGACCCTTCTATACTCAGCTTCCTTCCGCCATGCTACTTCCAGTGAGCAAGCAGCCTAGCAGCTGCTCTGATCAAGAGCCCGTGCTCGACTGTTTCTGTTATTCAGTAAATTCCACACCCAGGACCATTGATTTGAACAATCATCTAAACAGCATGTGATATGAGTAGCCGCAAAGAATTAAAGATGCCGGCATCCTAGGAAAGGACCAGCTCAACCACGGGTTTTCCAATACCGACAAACGAAAAGGCAGGCTAATAAAGGTACATCTACCTCGAGTGCCTCTCTCATTAATTACAGCAAGTTAACTGCGACTGACATCACCAGCACCCCATATGCAACGAAAATCATGAGACGGCTTCCAAAAATTGGTACACTTAACGAGAATATCTCTTGTTGTCCAAATAGAAGACATCTCCAGCCTTCAAAATCGTCCCGTCTGTTTCCCAAAACTTTCTCCCGCACCTGGGAACTAAGGAGGTGATACCAAAGTGACGGTACTCCCTCCAGAAAGAGTCCTGGTAAATATATTGTTGAGCATATGAGGATATCTCCCGCCGAACGTTAGAAGCTTTGGATTCTGGCAGATCATTAAGTGACTGGATCGGTCAAAATATGGAATGAACGGCGAACCCTTGTGGCGAGTTTTCGTAAAAAATGAACCCCATGGGCCAACTTGTTCGTAACTAGTTAAGTCAAAATAGAGACCAAAACAGGATGAGATCTTATTGTGTAGGATCAAATACTGAAGTGTAGTATGTTGAGTTACGCACGAGTTTGAGTAAAGAGTCACACAAAGAGAGAGAAATTCTTCTACTAATCATTAAATAGAAATGTTTATTGATTTGTTATGGAAATAGAATTATCACAATCCAAGATGAAACAGCTCAAATAGGTTGCGAAAATAGTTGGAAAGCAAGATCGAACACGATTATAATCAGTGAAAAACGTACAGTTGTCGACAAATAAAAGAGTTAGAAGGTGGACATGATTACTCAGTCTGGTGATTGGTAGACGTGAAGACTCTTTCACAGAAATCGAGCAGTTTGCCGTTGGTGGATCTCTTGATCAAGACGACGCTCGCAGAGCAATGGTAAAGTTAATGAGCTCGGTCGTGCGATATGAAGATCTCGGTGCTCAGACTCTTCTACGGCGAAGAGCGTGAGCCAGAGTGAAGAAAGCACCCAATTTTCCGCCTGACAAGGGGTGGCAGTGCGGCTGGTCGTGGACTGCGGCTGTCGAATCACTTGATGCTCCTCTCATTCTTCATTGGCCATGGAAGTTGCAGAGTCCAGCTTGTAATTAATTCGAATGCTTATTTCAGCGTCGTTGGATTTTCTGGAACTGGATTAGCATGACTGTGTCAGCGAACACGAATTTGTAATTTCTGACAAATGCTGCGTTCAAGGCTGCGACTTGATGCGTCTAGGTGAATATCCGTTAGTTGAGTTGGTTTCTTCTCGAAACGGGCCTGCACCATTAAATTAATCTGTCATCGACTCACGCAGCTCAGACGTAATTACTGGTAGAAATGGTATCGTCTTCGTGGAAAAAAAGGTGACGCTTCGGGCTGACGCTGCTCCGGCATTGCAATTATTAATGGAAACAGTATCATCTGGCTGGCTGAAGTTCTGCCGACCCTGGTGTGGCTTGGCCAGTAGTTAGGCTGAAGCTCGGATGCGGTCTTTATCTCGAAGTGAGATGGCGTTCTCCTAGGGTCTAAAAATTCACCATTCGGCACAATTTCGTTCACTACGGTCAAGAAACGCGAAGTGAAATACGCGAACACGTAAGTCTACGCAACAGTGAAGCAATAGATCAGTCGTGACACCATTATCAGCCGCCAATCCCAATTAGTCAGGCATGCACGACAGTTAAAACCGTGAAACCTGATTCGTGATTAATGGTGTGACCACCACCAATTAGAAAAAAATGTGATTGACCATTCACTTGTGACTCTGGAGGGCTTGACAAGCACACCTGTACTGTAAATTTTTGGGAAGGGACGCCAAATTTTTTCGGAATTTTGGAGAGGAATTAAAAGTTCTGGGTGAGCGTGCTGGCCAAATTCTTTTTTTTTGTCATTTTGTGAATGAATGGGCAGAGATTCGTTGATTTAATTATTTTTTGAATCTTTCGGACATCCGAGTCCTGCAGGACGTTTAGCAATTTTCTATTATAGTATCTATGATCTTCTCTCTCTCTCCGAATTAATGATCTCTCAAAATAATTTATTTGGATTTCCGTTATGCTTTTTTTTTATTTCGTTAATTATATCATTTAGCTAGTTTCGCGATTTTTGATTAGAATAAATTAGTGTCGTGACAATTCGTAAAAATCTCGCCGTTGGAGTTATTTCAATTTATTTAGTTTCAAGGTTTCGTGACCTCATCAGTATTTGTCTGTGATTTCATATTTATGGTGTGTAATTTGTGAGTGTTCGAGGTCACGTAGACTTATTGATTGACGCGTTATTGTTTTGAGTCATTGAATTACTTTGCCAATTTTAGGTAAAATATTTCTCATCAAAAGTTTTCACTTTTTTCGACCACTAACAATTGACTTACTTAACTCAGCTGTTTTCGTTAATTAGTGATTTTCTTTGATAGCAACAACTTGAGTCTTATGACTCAGCTGTTTAATATGATATTAATTTTGACGTCTTTGACTATTCATCTATTTTTTCTTTATTTATTTATTTTGTAAATTCAAAACTTTTTGTGACTTCAAGAAAAAATTTATGCGACATTACATGACATTGTGTGTTTAGTAAGGCTTAATCGATTCAAAAAGTTATTAAAATACCATTCTCCTAACAATTTTGAGATATTATGCATTTTTGCCGAGAATCCCAGTTCCATCCCCTTTCAGCTTCTGATTGACTAAATCTCTACGCAGTGAGCTGCTGGAGCTGTTGAAGCTGAAAGTAGGAAAGGATTTTGCTACGGTGGTCATTCCGTTAAATGACCTCGCGCCTAACATTATTTTCGATTTTGGGGTAGTTGGCGCCGGAGGGCTAATGGACGGATGGTTCCGTGAACCTTTTAACATTACGTCGCAATATCAATCAGCCACATGTCTTGATCACTGAGTTACTTGCATGGTAACGAAGACTGGCTTGTGGCTCCATTCATAGTCATGTCCGAAAGTAGTCCATGAAGAGACGATGAAGGAGCCCTATACTATCGCTTGGCCTCGCGAAGATCCCCAAGTCATGCCTTCAAATGAAGCGGACGCGGGTTAGTGAAATTATTACGTCCAAAGACGTTGTCAGCGTTGGAGGACAACTATAGTATAGTCGAATTATTTACGGAAAACAAGCATTTCAAATCAGATATTTCAAGTTTGATTTGGACGACGCTAGGTGAGGTTTTCATTCTTAACTTGATTCTGTTGTTAATTGAAAACATTGAAATACGAATAGAAAATCAGGGATTAGGAATAATCAAATGTTTCCGAGTAAATTTTATGTTCAAAAGTAATCTTCTATATCCTTAACTCTTTTAAAAAGCAATTGAAAGTGTTGTTTTGAATCTAAAATTTTATAGATGACGAAATTTATTTAACAAAAGGTAGTAACGACTGGATATTCATCCCTGAATTGTTCTTTATGATTTTGATCGCTGATTAGTTTGAAATTGAAGAGGATGAAACTAATTCTGTGAGACTCACAGTAAAGCAGTATCGTTTAGTGTAATCCTTAGTTATTTATAGGTGTGGATCCTTCATTGACACATTCGTCTTTCTTCATCAGAATAAGAGTTGCCTGTGATCCTATTATGAATACTTCTTATTCCGCCACGTTCACCCACTCGCTTGTCATTAATAGACAAAGTTGAAGAGTTTTGAGAATGTCCACAACCACGGAAACTGATGAATTAGCCCTCTTAAAATGTAAGAACCACTCCTACTTGCGATTCAAGAATGCAGTATCCACGTACACTTCCGTCCGTTATTTTCATTCTATTATTATTCAGTAGGTTACCGCGCACTATATCGACTCTGCTGCGATTTATAGTATGAGAGTCTCGAAAAAGACACATCGATTCTGGAAATTAATTTCCACCACGTCAAATTATTGCTCCGATAACTGTTTCTCGACTGACTTGCAATTTGGATTTTGGGGAGCCGATCGGTGGGTGTTGGTTACACGAATTGACTTTTCATTGGTGGAAATTATGCGGTGGTTTTCCATTTCTTATTCTTAAAAGGAATTAACCTGTCAATTCAGAAATTTGCATAGTGCGTGATTTCGCATGTGAGGTTCACTGCCCTGGCATGTCTTATTCTGGCTCGGGGCGAACGCACTCACCTGTATGGTGAAATAAATTTTCGATGATTTTACATTTTTATTTTCCTCTGTTTTTTTTTTTCAGTCTGAGAAAAGAATAGTTTTGATGGCGCAACCGAGTATTTAGTGATAGCTACCGAATGTCAATTCATAGAACACGAATCTATAGCATCTGTTCAAAATCATCGGTTATGTTCGATTGCATGTACCCGTCGGAGATGAACAACTTATATTCAATTAATTATGGCTTTTATCACAATGAGGTGCAGTTAATAGTCATCTCGAATTATTCATAATCAATCAAGCATTCAGTGATGGATTGTGTTTGATTGCTCCATATGAATGCATTTTCTAAAAGTTAGGTTATAAACCATACGAGATCTACTGCGCACTCCGTGCGCCGAATTTGAATTTTGATTTCGGATTCGAGTTGACCAATAGGGAATCAGCCTTACGAGTTTCGACTCAGGCGAACTTCATTTACCTATCTCTGCGTTCATGATAAGGATTTCGGGTATTGGAATTATAAGCATTCTAAATAGCTTAATCGTTGATAAATGTTTTAAATTAATTTACCTTAATTTTTGAGAAGAATTCATATCGTGGTTCAGAGATTAATTCAATCATTGTTTCTAATTCAACAGCACGATTCAATCACATTTTCTAATTCAACAGCATGGAACACTAATCTTATTGCTTAGGAACAGGTTATAATGATCAAAATAGGAAAATACATCAGCTGAAAGAGGAACACTTTTGCAGTTATTTTCCATGACTTCGAAATTCGGACTGGTTGCTTTTGAATAAACCTGTATAGTATGCATGGATATACTATGTGCGATTGCGTCGACGAGAAGCGTCGCGTGGTGCGATATGGCGCGGCAGCATTTATCGCTCGTCTTCAACCTCCCGAAGGGCACACAGCTCTGGAAGTGCATAGTGGAATGAGGGAATGGACGCGAGTGCAAGGGTTATCGGAGAAAAAGAGAAAGTACTATATGAAAACGACTGAGATAGTTATATCTCCTATGTATATGGCAGGCTGGCTGATCAAGTGAAAGCTCTTCGAGATCCTCTGTATTGAGTTGAGAAAGCATTCTCTAAAAAGACTGTTGGGTAGTTAAATCACCGATTTTCGATGAGTATAGAACATCTGAAATAGTAATTTTCGCACCAACGTGTGTGAATCTAGTAATAACTAGTGATTCTATAAGTTAGCGCTCCCGTTTTTTGACTTTATCGTTTATCTATAGATAATGTGGAGATACAATATATTTATAAATTGCCGAAAAAATAAGGGAAAGTACTGATTGAGTTGAAAGTCACATTATCATGTTATGTTCGAAAACTTTGTCATTGTCGGAGGACAACTTTCGAAGAAGGTAATTAATTAGGGAAAATAAAACTAGGAACTTTGATATTAAAAAAAGAGAAACATTGAACTTCGAGTTAGAAATGAAGCTAAGTATTTTTCTGTTCTGAATTCAATATGTACGACGTTTGCTTCAGTTTTTCTCTCTTACTTTGTTGGATGCTACTAATTGGCAATATCGACACAGAAATTCAGTGAGGAGCAAATTCTAGTGGATTCAAAATAATTACAAGATTCCAAGTAAACTTTACGCTCAAAAGTAATCTTCGGTACTCTTAATCATTAAAAAAATATAAATTGAAGTTTCGAAAGAAATATACAATTTCATGTGAAATTCATAGCAAGCTCTAAAAAGTTTCTTATAAAATAATTTATTCGACTTTAGTAACTAGTTCTTAGGTTTTGATATTGTACATCCTTTGTTAATGACAAGCGCTTGCATTGACAAGCGTTTTTCTTCACATGAATTATTTTATTATGAATAAAAAAAAATATAAAAAAAGAAATTACTTCTCATTGGATGACTTTTACTCACTCGTCTATAACTGAAACGGAGTTGGCTAGTTTCCATTGAGAATACATACAAGCACATAGGCAGTAGTATGGGGATCATCTGGTGCAAGTTCCAACTTTCGCTAGTGTCCGGGCGTGTGTGGGCGTCCATGGAGAGGTGAGGGGAGATACCGTAAAATTCAAATTTCGGCACTAGGCGGCGCTAGTGTCGCGAGGCCCGTGGATTGTGGGTGGCAGTGAGTGGAAAGTGGGTGGCGGTCGGTAAAGAAGGAATCTGCAGATTGCCGAAAAAAGTATCAGACTATTTATCTTCAGTAAACACAAGTGGTATCAAAAACAACAGCCGGGGCATTGCTTCCGGTGTTAGGAATGCGATTGTAAATAAGTCAACACACGTATGCATTTCACATTTTCCAGAGTGATTTATTTCACATTTTCAGGAAAGGCGTCATGATAATAATTTTAAAGGACAAAAATAATCCAAAAAAGCATCAGTACAGCAGCGCTTAAAACCAAAACGGATAAGAGTATGAAAAAATACATTGCGTATGTGTCTGTTTCTATGGTGATGTGATAGGCGGGTATTCCTTGTGGTGAAGTGAAATATACCAACCCGTATATAGGAATTGTAGTTAGGCCCATTCGGTGAATAGAAATGGAGTACGCTGAACAGCAGCGTATTGACGAGTGTTGGGACATGCCTATAAGTAATGTCTATATACAATTCCTACTTCCATCATTGTTTAGACATGGCGTATTTCACCATTGCAATTGTAATCTGAATTACTGGATGGTATGGCAATGGTCATATTTAATCTTTCTTTTTTCAAACAAATAATTTTTTCAGAACGATTTATATAGTGAAAAAACGGCTCAAGAGGTGTTTTAAACCATTGTAGAATGTGGCCCCCATACCGTTGTCGGACTGGTCTTGTGTTTGGCACATCTGGGCCATTAAGACATCATCCATTCAATGGTACATGGGTTATTGCCCTCAACAACTGAACAAAAACCAGGATTTTGGAGGTAAATAACAGGTGCTTTGAGGAATAGATTGAGACAGAGAGACGGGTTCGAGGAGGTTCCGAATAAAATAAATTAACAAATTTCACATTATATGAAGTTCTTTATTTTTACACTTTTGAAGAATTAATCCGTTACCGGATAGGTTAACAAATTTTTTCTTAAATCTAGTTGTCGATTTATTCTTCATTATTTTCTTAAACATTCTTAAAATGAGTTTATCGTTACGTTCCCGATAATTCGAGAATTTTCGCATGAAAGCTGACAAAGGGAAGCCATTATTAAGCCAGTGAAGGACAACAACACAATACCACAAACAGAAGTTGTGTAGCTCTGGAGTTGTCTATGGTCCTATTTATAATATCGATATTTTTTGCTAAGGCATCGTGTAAATCGGTTATCGCTTGGTGGAATTCCATAGCTGTCAAAATACGTGCCCTTTCCCGCGTGGTCAGAGTACATTGCGATCAAGTGTGTTCCAGGTCGATTGGAATTATCTGTATTTGCAATAATTGCACAAGGTCTGGTGCATTTTACGGGAATGTTATCCGTTGGAAATACCCCTCAGTTGGTTACATTGGTCACGGATGGGACAGCAAGTAACTGTTGGGTATTCATACGATATGCTTCTCGTTTCCTTTTCCACAAACGTCGTGCCCCGGTTTTGGAAATCTTGTCGGTATCGGCGGGGGTGTTAGCTTGACGTCACCACTGTTATCGTCGCTACAGCTATCGCTATCAGAAATTCGTAGTTAACCACAGATTATGTCGGCGGGCATCGCAATCCAATTCGATTTATCCGTACGCTGATGCAACTGGCCATTGACCAGTATGATTGCCCTCAAGTGAGAATATGGCAATTTCTTTAACTATAAAAATTTCCTTAGGCCCTACTAGCCCTTGTATGTCAATAACAACTTCTTTCACTTTATTGGGTGTCATAGTAGTTCACTCAAGTGCTGCCTCGTGTAGACTGATTACTTGTGATTGATGTCGTTCGTTTTTATTCAGTGAACAACGGATGGGTGTAGTATCAATTCTGATAACTGCCGAGGTGAGGTTTACACACAGTGCAGTGTTAGTTATGTTTCAATACAGTATGCGCAGGGTATAACACACCAAAACCCGAGTAGGAAAAGCGCTAGAGCAATTAAATGTGTTTTATTATTTGCGGTATTTATAATTTTGGTTACAATCTCTGCACCACAACGGGGGCATGTTGTTTGCGTTGGGGTGGAACTATAGTCGGACATGCTCGCCCGCTTCCAGTGAATCCAAGGCATGTACAGCACAATTTAGTTATTGTAATCAACAATTCTCGGCCTTGAGGAATCAATCTCCAAGACATTATCGAACTGAGCGTATAGAACACAATTCAAATTTTTTGTCGTAGCTTCATCAAAGTGTACCTCATCAAGTGCAGCTCATCTTGACCAGTTGTTAAATCCAGCTCAAATGAAATCACACAGCGCCTCGGATTTCAATCTATTGAGCAGCTCACTCTCCGAAGCCCTAAACGCTCTCAAGGCTCTGGATCAGCCTACTGATCATTGGGGTCCAGTGGTCGTCCACGTGCTAACTCGTCGTTTAACTAATAAATATCGTGAAGCGTGGGAGATCAAGATCGACGCCTCTAGTGAGTGTCCTTTTCTCGATTATCTCCTCGAATTTTTGAAAGGTCGATTACGCGCAATGGAGACTCTGGAGGTTGGCTCATCGTCGCTATCATCCAACAACCCCATTCGCTCTTCTCAGCCTAGCGTCCAGATACGGTCCATGACTAAGACTAGCGCTAAGGTTAATCAGCTGCCAGCCACTCGTCCTTCTCAGCAATCTTCTCAGAAGGCTCAACTACAGGCCACTCAATTGACATCGTAAGCTGACGCTGGCTACCCTTGCTCGTACTGCAAGAAGAATCATTACATCGCAACTTGCAGCGAGTTTAAGAATTTATCACCCATCGCCAGAGAAGAAGTAATTGACCGTTTCCACCTGTGCTATAATTGCTTGGGATAGCACAGGATCAGAGTCTGCCAGACATCTCGCACTTGCAGGACGTGCCAGGAGAAGCATCACACTCTTCTCCGTCTTCATCGCTCTCGTCGTCCAGTTCAGACACGATCTTCTTCTCAATCAACTCAGACTCAGGCTCAACAGGCAACTGGACCAACTCCACTAACCAGAGTACCTGAAGTGGTTTACTCTTGTACTGGAGAAATTATTCGAAGTACTCCAGCTGGAGCTAATCCTCCACAGAAATGAGGAGTACAATCCCGAACGGCCATCTCTTGCTCTGCTCATAGCTCTTCTCTTAATTCTCAACCTCGTATCCTACTTGCTACAAGTTTAGCTATGCTTATTAGCCCTGATCATCGTTCTTCTCAGCGAGTTCGTTTACTTCTGGATCCAGGCTGAGAATTATCGTTCATCTCAGAATCTCTCGTGCGTCAACTGAAGCTGAAGAAGCGGCGAAGCTCAATACACATTTCTGGTGTTGGTGAATTGTCGTTTGGGAGAACATCTGGCGAAGTACATCTTACGCTACAGTCGATCTACTCAGCAGAACGCATTGAAGTTATAGCGCATTCTGTTGATCATCTCACGGCATCTCTACCGACCTTCTCAGCAGAGAATCTCGAGTGCGATCATCTCAAGGATCTCAATTTAGCAGATCCGAATTTTCGAATCCCGGCTCCTATTGATCTGCTCATCGGTGCTGATGTCTTTGGTCGAATCATAAAACCCAGCATTATCAAACAAGGGGTAGACGCTCCGGTTGCTCACCTCACAAGTTTCGGCTGGATTGTATTCGGACCGACAGGCCCAGCGCTAGCTCCATCTCGACTTGCTCATCACCTGGCTGTCTCAGAAGTCTTCAATGATCAGTTGGAAGACCTTGTCTCTAAATTTTGGACCCAGGAAGAAGTTCCTGGTCGAATCGACTCAGATCTCTCAGCTGACGAACTTAGCTGTGAGCAGCATTTTCGTCAGACTCACCCTACAGACAGCTCATGTCGTTACCTCGTTCGATTGGCCCTCTCTTCTCCAGTTTCGTTGTTAGAAAATTCGTATCGCCCAGCTCTAGCTTGTCTTCATCGAATGATCGCTAGAATTTCCAAAGATCAGCGGTTTTTTCAGCTCTACTCTGACTTTCTGAAGGAATATGTTGATCTCGATCATATGAGGTTGGTAGTCTCTGCTCCCTCTAGCTCTTCCTCTTCGGTTCAGGTGGAGACCGCTGCTTGTTCTGATGGGATGACCTTGGCACATGAAGCTCAGGCTTCAGGAGAGTTGAGGATCTCTGAGGGGCTTCAAGTAGGACCATCTGACATTCGTAGGAGCTACTACCTTCCTCACCATGGCGTAGTCAGAGAGAGCAGCGAGACAACGAAACTGAGAGTTGTCGTCAGTGGATCAGCGAAGACCAGCTCAGGGAAACCGCTCAACGATATTCTCCATACAGGGGCCAAACTGCAGCGCGACATTTCGGATGTTCTTCTCTGGACCAGGCAGCACAAAGTTATCTTCATGGCGGACATCACTAAGATGTTCCGTCAGATCAGCCTTCATGAAGATGATTGGTCTCTGCCGCAGATTTTATGGACCTACTCGAATGGAGGATTCTCAACGTATCAATTGTAACGCGATTTTCGCGTTAATAGTTTATAAGGATATCTATGGGATTAAAACACGCTCTCTGACGTACCGATTGGGACCGCTATTCCCCACGCGTGGGAAGTTGAGGTTAGAGTACTGAACCTCAGCTTCCAAATGAGACTCCTCTGTCGGAACACTTGGTTCTCCACTCCAGGGAACTGTTCCACGTTAGACGGGGCGGGCATTCAAATGGCCAGGAGTCCTGATAAGGGGTTACCTGGTCGGCCTGGTTGGTGACATTTGAATTCGGCGCGCTCCAGGAAACGTTACCGGCAGGGATATCCTCGCGGTGGCGATGAGAACTCCGCGGATAGTCCCCCACGCACTCCAACCGCGTGAGTCGAGAGTGGGGAGTCGACCATACTAGGTGGGCGCTCTCCACTCTGCGCGTCAGAGTTGCTCCGGCACTCTCGCGGGCCAGTCGGCCCCGGGCTCTACCCAGCCCGTAGCTCTCGACACTTACCGTGGCTATATAGCCCGCCCTACCGTTTATGTACGGCTATCTATTTTGTACCATCTTACGGCTGAGCTATCTATACCTGGCTAAAGGTATTATTAGATACTAAGCTCTCGCCATGCTAGCGCGTACCGGCCGCTATCGATTTTCTATCGCTACCTAATTACCGACAGCTCTCTCTACCCTACCGGCTATCGACTATTACTGTATCGACCCGACCTGCTATCGATCCTCTTAAGCTAACGGAGACCGACCGTTCAAAGAATCCCGACCCTCTCTCCATAACCTAGCATACTGAGCGACCCAGTGCTCCCGCACGCGTTCCACCCTTACATCCGCCCCTCTGGCATTTCGCGGGAAGTCCCCAGATGTCCTCACCGAGCCCCGGAAGGCGACGGTGACGACCTCTGGTGACATACTTAATTTTGGCAACTTATCGGTAAAATCTCGGTCTTTCCTAATTATGTCCTGAATAACTAGGCGGAACTCTCTCGGTATTTCCTAATTGTGTCCTTAACAACTAGGGGGAACTCATTGTTTGTCCTGTCGCGTGAATGGGCAAACCCCACCATTCTGTCCTCTCGTCCGTATCTGTACTTTGTGGAGGTGTTAACCCCCACCTCCACCGGATTTTCGGTCTTTCCTAATTGTGTCCTCAACAACTAGGCGGTATAAATGGTATTTCCTGATTGTCTCCTTAACATAGCTGGCGCCCTCCCAATAATTGCGCGGATGCTATGGAACCGGCGAAGGTAACCAATTCCCCGGACTTACGGAACACAAATCATGTTCTTCTTCATTAAGCTGAGGATGAAGGGCACAGATTTCCGTTGGCCGTTGATCCCATCATGAAAGGAAGATACGTCGATGATATCTGTGAAGGTGCAGATACGCATCACCAACTCGTAGAAACCGCTCAGGAAGTTCGTAATCTCTGTGCTGCCGGAGGGATGCCTTCGGCAAAGTGGCATAGTAATAGCTCGGCTCTTCTAAGATGGCTGATAGCACCTCCAATGCCAAGTCCTAAATGCCAGGGAATTTAACGAGAGACGTTCGCCTATAGAGAGCGGGGTAAAAAGGTAATTAGCCAGTTCCGGCAAGAAATTGGATATCGTAAACTCTCCCCCTTCCATCTGTCATGGTCTTCAAGTCGAAGATGCGACCGTGACTTCTGGAGAGGGAGCTCTAGTTTGTGCTGGCTTCTCTACCTGGTCCATCCCAGCTTGAGTCCTTCATTTTCAAACAATGGGTAGGTCATGTATACCAGATCATATATCAAGTATACTGCACTGGGCCATCCCTTTTTCCACGGATAAGGATGGATGCAGGTGCATACAGGCAGAGGTCTCGAAACGGATGCATTAGCTGGATTAGCCCCTGAAATTAGAGAAAAATACAGGTATAATTTTTGATCTCACTGAAAGACACATCGGCTTTCTCTCCGAAGGAGTTGTTTGACACTGACGCGAGGAAAATATTATTACTATCACACGATATAAATTCGATGAAATTTGTTATCTCTTATTTTTATTCCTACCCATCGTTCATTCTTCATTTTAGTTGATATTCTTTTTTCTTTTCTATTACTTTTTCTATTTTTGCTTCCGAATGGAAGCTTTGTAATCGACCAAATTTAAAATTCCCATTTTTTTCATATTTCAACTTAATATGACCCAATGATTTGGAAAATGCAGTTTTTCGACCGTGTCCGAATGTATGTATGCATGTGTGTGTGTATGTGCTATTTTTATTTCATTGATTTTCTTTGATTGCTTACTTGTATCTCTCATCAAATGCATCTTTTTCTATCCGAATGTAAGTCTCATTGGGTCCTATCTATCGCCATTAATAGGAATTGATTTCACCCATCCGTTTTTTTAATTTTTACATTTTTCGAAAATTCGTTTTTTTACCATAGCTCAAAAAAAATCATCTGAATCAATGGAATTATGCCTTAAACAATGTGTCCTGATGTGCTCTTGGCCGAGTTCGAAGATGAAGGTGATAGCAATAATCATTTTTTTAATCTCTGTGAAATTACATTCAAAAAAAATATTTCGATGATTTCTTCGCCTATCAATCTGGAGATACATACAATGGTGGGTGAAAAAGTTGATTTAAGCTTATCATTGCAGAGCGATAAAAAATTGAATACTCTTATCGATGACGGGTTGAGGTAAAAAAAACAAAGGCAAGAGAACATTTCGAATGAGGGCAGGAAAAGAATAGTTCTCACTTAGTCATCCTTATAGGAGAAAAATCTGATGATTACCGTCTTGTCTGATGTTGAAATAGATTCCAGAGACATGAATTCGCTGCTCTAAGTTAGTCATTTTGGATTAATTCTAAATTTATTATAGCCGAGTATATCGGTAAGAAATTAATTTCTTGTATTGAAGAGCACATGGATTTAAAGATAAGTGGGGTTATTAAATTAATAATTAGACGTAGCATTGATGCAACAAACTGTCAAGATTAGCAGAAAAAGAAAACTAACATGATAAAAGAGAAATACTAATTTCAGAGGAGAGGTTTGAAGGAACGAAAAGAATGGATACTGATGGAATGCAAATGGTAAATTAGAGGTTTTAGCTATTCGTCACACTACTCCTCTGAAAAACAGATTGCCGTCTCGACAATCAAATAAACTTGTTATTATGACCAACTGAAATGTCAGTTTTAAAGAAAAATTGATATTTGAGTTATCTGGGGCCTATAACCCATATTCTCTTTGAAACCCCACAGGGAAAATACAAAAGAGAATAGTAATAGATTCGAATTAAATTGTTACAATCAGGAGTTTCGATGAAGTGGAGATTTTGTCATGGCGTATGGCAGGCTCATTACCATGAAATAAATAATTATAAGAATGAAACTAAATAAAAAACATGAAATCCGAGGGAAGAAATAAAACATTATCAAGATACGCGATAGCGTATCTGCCAAGTTGACGTCACAGGCAGAGGTGACGTCACAGGCAGAGAGCTGTTGTGTATTATATTTCAGCTAACAACTCGCCCCTAACCCCTTAAAAAAACTTCAATTACTTTTTCCCCTTCAAACGCATGCTATTTTGCAAAAGCATTCTTATAAAAACATTCTATAAATCGCGGTTGATCTTCCTGATGAGATTTTTACTTTTTTCACTTATTACATTATTACAAAACCAACTCCATAGCAACGGATAAGAATTCACTTTTTCAAGAGTTTTATTTCGAGAGCGTTACTATTCCCTAGCGCTGTTTGGGTAGGCTGTTCTAGGGAATAAAACTAGTAATTATAGGGGAAATTGTCTGCGCTTACGGAATTCAGCCGCACGGGTCCGTAGCGGTGGTGCATGAACTAGGATGAAGCCCGTGCTTGTAAGCCAATCAAAGAGCGTCAAGTCATTTAATATTTGTGAAGTACTCTTTAACAATTGGAATCGATTGTTAATAATTTAATGATTTGAATATAACAACCAAATTAAAAATTTTAGTTCAGTTAATTTCTCAATATTGAGAATCCGAACATTTTAATCATAAATTAATTAAACAGATAATTTAATGTTTGTAAATGACCCTATAACAATTAGAATCAATTGTTAATATTTAATTTACATATTGCACCTGAATTTAATCCTTTAAATAAAAAATTTCCAGTGCTTCAATCTTCGAGCATTTTCATCTTTAATTAATTACCTAAATAACTTAATATTTGTGAATTACTCTTTAATAATTGGAATCGATTGTTAATAATTTAATGATTTGAATATAACAACCAAATTAAAAATTTTAGTTCAGTTAATTTTTCAATATTTAGAATTCGAACATTTTAATCATAAATTAATTAAGCAGATAATTTAATGTTTGTAAATGACCCTTTAACAATTGGAATCAATTGTTAATATTTAATTTCAATATTGCACCTAAATTTAATCTTTTAAATTAAACATTTTCAGTGCTTCAATCTTCGAGCATTTTAATCTTTAATTAATTACCTAAATAACCTAATATTTGTGAGTAACCCTTTAACAATTGGAATCGAGTGTTAATATTTGAATTAAAATATTACCTCCAAATTTAAATTTTTTATGTAATATTTTTCAATAATTAACTTGAATGACTGAATAAAAACTACAACATGAATATTTAAATTATATTTCGTTGAGAAAAATTACTATGATTAACTAACACACGTCAGAGAGGCTTAAAACAGCTACCAATACTTTTGATTGCATCATTTGTTTGGTAATTATTAACATATAAAAAAAATCACAAGAAAATTTTGTGAAAAAATGGCGCCAAGTCGACGTGAATCTGATCGCCTCCACGACAGAAACATGGGACAATTACTGAATAGTTGCAATCACACAGTAGGCGCACTGATTATGGTATAATCTAATTTTTAAAAAACCATGGAAATATTAAAAAATGCCAAGTTTATGCTGACAGCGTCAACTAGGACAATTCTCCGCAGTTTCAGTTCCGAGTGGAAAGTCGATTATTGGTAATGAAGGCTTTTGTCATTCCGGCTGTAAGACAGTGTTTTACGGCTGCGTCGCTTTACTTCGCGTCCACGAATCGCTGACTACGGCGGTTATAACAAAAAATAGTGGGCGTGGTACGGCAAAAATCGGCAAAAAATAGTGGGCGTGGTCCGACGGAAAATTGGGGTCTTTTGTTACACCGCCCGAACCTCCGGTTCGGCACCTTCTCACCTGCCAGTTGAACGACCTGCACACCTAGACCATCGCAACGAATCTCCGAGTTCGTCGATCTCACCTTCACACCCCGAGAATCGTCTCGTCTTCAAGAAATCACCGAGATCTACCCCTTCAACCTTCGAGGGAACCGCCGAGTCTGCCACGACGCGAATGAGTGATCGCGCGCACCTTCTACTCCCCCGTTTATCATCAACTGTAAGTCTTGAATCCATTATAATTCTTCCTTCACCTCAGTCTTACCTACATCTCCCATCAAATTTAGCGGTTTTATCTTGGATTATTGTAACAATCCTGTGTTTTAGTACCCCAATATACATCTCTAAATTAATCAGTAGAAGTATTTTTCTCTCTCTCTGCGTGATTCTTTCACTAATTAGAATTCCTGCGTAACCTAGCATGGTACACTTCAGTGTTTTATCCCACATAATCCGAGTCCACTTTACTTTGGTCTCCGTTTGGACGTAACTGGTCGCGGTCAAGTTAGTTTTGGGGGTCGCCCCTTTTGAGAAATAATCGATCGTCAAGCCGCCCGGAGGCCGCAACAATGGGTTTCTGTGACCGAAAACGTTCGTTCCGCAGCCACATAGCAATCCATTTCACTAGTCGGGGACGAGTAAACGTCCCCATCTCTCGCTATCCCAATCTAAGGTTGGCACCACATACCCATCATAACCCCAAGGGGATTTTTGCCACCAACTAGTACCGAGCTCCTAAAACATCCGCTGAACTGCAGCATTCAACTCAGACTGCCTCGGGATCTGCCAGGGCCTTCTCCCCCTAGTCTGAACCTCTCGGCGTTTGTGGGTCATCCGTTACTCACAGCCACCAATCAGCTCAACGGGATCAGGGGGGCCCTAGTCCTTTCAGCTAGCCGTTGGTCTCTTGTCTAAATCAACGGCGCTCTTCGGAATCACCCAGTTGAAACGCCTGTACGTCGGCCCTGGACCCCCTAATACAGCTGGGTGGGTTTTCAAAATCGGTGACAGCCATCGTTATCGTCATCATAGTGTTCCGAAATATACCCTACCACGTTTCTTCCTACTACTAGATGATCGGTCACACTCACCTTTGGAGGTGCCTGATTGGCCGTCGTCCGATGCCCTATTCAACTCTCGCTCGGCTCTTTCAGCCGGCGCTAGATGTCGTTTCCTATTACTAGTGACTGTCTCTAGTAATATTCCCTAGTAACGAGAAAATCTCGTTACAAATGTCTTGCCATAGTCTTAAGACATTCTGCCATTATCTCCTTGAATGGGACGCTTGTCATAAACTGACTGGGTTTCATGTTTATTTGTCGGCAATCCCAGATATACTGGCTCATTGCAGACTTTAATTCGCGTTTGCTGTAATCCCTGACGTAATCCCTGCGTCATCAAAACATGAGGATTAGTAAAATTTCGGTATTTAATTCCTTGGGGGGGGGGGGCTATTCTACACATATCTGCAGAACTCACCTATAATGAAAGAAACGACATTTAATGTTATTACTGACAGTGCCAGTTCCTTTTATTAGGCAGTTAATTTATTCCTCCTTACAGGTGAGTTTTATTACTCGTTTCTGTTATTTTTATGTGTGGATATGATTCTCGTTATCTTAAGTCGGCGCACCAGTGAGCGCAGCAGACGGAGTATTCTTCCTTTTCGACCTATGTAATTAATTCCTACTCGCAGTTCTTTCACAGTCGCCCACCTACATAGAAAATGTTTAAAATCTATCTTTTGCTGTCACAAAGACTATGTTCCAGAATACCGAATTAGATAAGCGCGTTGTTGAATTCGGGGTAATTATTTTGGATTAGTTTAGATCATCAAATTGAATATTGTTTTTTTCCTTTTTTACTGAAATTTAAATGTAGAAATTAATTGACCTTGACCATTTTCACATAAAATAAAAAAATAGAATAAAAGTAAATATCAAATACGTTTAAATACTTGAGCAAAAGTTTAAAATTATTAAAATTTAAAATAGTTAAAGAACATTGTCGACAAGATGAAACCTCACCACAACGCAAGCTATCAGGCCTCAATATAAAAGGGATGGAGCCTGGAGGAATAAGACCGAGTACCGTGACGTCGGAAAACTATTGGTCAATATCGTGCGTCATTGATCCCAAGTTTTCGTTTCGTTAATAGTATTATGTTCGTACCCTCAAAACCAGTAATAAAACCACTTGTCCTGTGGAGTGACAAATAGTTTTGTTAGTTCAGTTCAAAAGTTTTTCAACTTTAGATGGCGGTTGCAATTTTTCTAAGCCCGACTACAATTTTTTGATTTCGTGGAAGTCAATATCGTTTTCAAACGACTTACTCGAAATACGCGGTGTCATTGCTATTCTTGTAATTTAAGAACTTCGATTTCTAATATAAGGTAAATTTGATTAAATCAATAGTGTTTGTGTTGTATAGAACAATTCCGAGAACAAAAAAAAAATATTTAAGTGTTCCACATGGTTGGGCAATGCTATAGACCATTCAAGCAGCGTATTCCCGTTGTTACGTCACGTTTTCCCCTAAATATTTGATAATAATTATCAAATAAATAGTGCAAAACTATGAGTATCAAGTTTCTCCGGTTTTAAGCCTACCTTTCGGAAATGGCTTGGGATCGGAGTAAATGCCTGGAGGAATTGAATAAGAGATGAGTATAGATATTTTTATTTGGGAATGCCAATTCTTTAGTTTACACAATAAAAATGATAAATCACGGAAATTGATTCTCTCAATGTTGAAAATTACAGATTAAGATTGGATTGGTTTGAAATTTCTTTGAATTTGATAAGAAACGCTTTCCTTGAGAACAATAGATTTTTAATTGAGAATAACAAGGGTCTTTTCTTTTCCGGCAAGTTTTACGATGTTTCCCTTTTTAGGGATTTATCAATTTTGATTTACTTTGTTTATTCGGCCATCTTTAATTAAAATTCAATTTAATATTACATTTAAAATAAACCTTTGAATTTAAATAATTTTCTTTAAAAGCGTTGCTCTAGTAGATCTCTGGGATTGGTTGGTCCTCAGTCCTTTCCTTCCTTTAGGAAAAAGGTTGAGTTAATTAATAAATCGCGAATTTAAAATAATTTAATGGACTAAAATTTCAATATTTTATTTGTAATAAGTTATCAAAAAAAAATTAATTCAATTTAACAATTTGGAAAATTGATTGGTTGAATAAATCACAATATTTAAATAATTCAATTGATTAATTTTTCAAAATTAAGTTCAGATAATTCACGCTTAAAAGAATTTAATTTAACTAAACAATTCGGAAGATCAGTTGATGAATCAGTCGGTCAAAGTTTCAAAGCAAATTGAAATAGTTCACGCTGTTAAAAATATTCAGAAGTAATACCACTAGTGCTCCAAAATTATCGGATATTTTCCGATAGCTGCGTTGCCTAGGAACGAGGGTGTAAAATTTTGCAGAAAAATCCCTCGTGCTTCGGGGGGCAGCTTGAGGAAAATATCTGATGAGTTTTGGAGCACGAGTGGTATTTGACGGAATATTTCCCGAGTCGGATTTCGGTCAAGCACGGTGCAGTATTTGAGGTTGTCATTGCTCTCCATTCATTTGTCATCCAAAATACTTACTGTAGAAGTGTTAGAATGTGAGGAGCACTGGAAGCATCAGCAATAGTCTCTTTCGCCGTAGCTTGTTCTAATGAATATCCTCTCTGTCCACAGAAATTTGAGAACTGTCGCCAAACGCATTCCTTCGATTTCACTGTGTTTATTGGCACATTTTCACTTACGGATTCATTAATTCCTTTCAGGGAAACCACTACGAAGCGATTCATGTTGAAATTATATGTGAAATAACCCTTTTTTCTTTCAACCTGTCAAATTAAATATTGAACGTGAAATGCGTCGAAAGATGAGACATTTGAAAATCTACTAATGAATTTCCGTCGGAAATTTTTAAGAAATTTCCGAAATAAAACTCTTTGATGACCTCAAATACTGAATTTCGATAATTTTAAATGGCGAATAAATTGATAATTTGATTAAGAGTCGAAATGAAATTAATTTTGATAATTTTCAAATTTCATATTGAAAATCGAAATTATGTGAATTTCGATAACTTTTGAATTGCGAATAATTCGTTGAATTATTTAAATTTTGAAAGGATTTGAATAAATTGATTAAATTAAATTTCAATTTTAATTCGAAAGAAAATTCACGCTATAAAAATTTTAATTCAATTGAACAATTGGAGACCCATGTAGGGTTTGCCGACATAAACAACGCGGCGGATAATCGGCCCAAGGTCGGCATACCGAATATCGGCTACCGGCTCATCGGCCAATATTCGGCAGTACATTGGTACGCCGATTATCGCCTATATAGGCACATGCGACGTAGGTATCCGGAGACCTTTCTCACCCACCTAACGTCCACCCCAACTCGAGAACTCGGTAATAGCAATCTCATCGCGAGTCAAAACTAGAGTTACTTCCCATGGAGGCGCGTGCGACCGGACCGACGGGAAACGCCTTGAATCCCAGCCCGTAGTCCACCCCAACGCCATGGATTTCGCCCTAGAGATGGATCTCTGTAGCCTCGGGCTCTCGTCCGTAGCCCCAAGTAATCCATTGCGCTGATCGGGGATACATAAGTGTCCCCTTCTCTCGCTATTCCAAGATTCCTTGGAACCACGTACCCCTCATAATCCCGGCAGGGATTATTGCTACCAACTGATCCCGAGCTCCTAAAACATCCGCTCGAGACCAGCACTCAACGTGAACTGTTCTGAAATCTCCCACGGCCTTCTCCCCCTAGTCTGAGCAGCTCAGCGACTGTGGGTCATCCGTTGCCCCACAGCCACCAATCAACTCGACGGGATCCCGGGAGCGGTAGTCCTTTCACCTAGCCGTTGGTCCCTGGTCTAAATCGACGGCGCCCTTCGGAACCACCCACGAAGAAAAGAAAAGTGGTGGAAATCCCACCACAGCTAACGCCCCCTCGCCCAGATGCCCTCAAGCTGAAGGCACAGGAGCGACGGCTATCGCAGGATGGACGGGTAGCGACACAGACACCACAGGTCCGACCTCTACCGAGAGCTACCGAACTCAAGGCTAACCGTACAGATCAAACGGAAAACCAGAGCGCTAACGTGCCGACACAAAGTACACAGGCCCCTGGCAAGCAAGAAAAATTATGTTTCTTTTGCAAAAGGAGTGGCCACACATACAGTAAGTGTGAAAGCTATCGGGCAACCCTCGCCACAAACGAGGACAAACTGCCACAACACCTGCAGTTCTGTTTCGACTTCGGCAGAAGGGGGCAAACGATAAAAACCTGCCCCAACTGCAGGGAGAGATGGCGGGCCAGAGGCCCCTACATCGCCACCTTGGGCACAAATGTGCCAAGGGAGGCCCTGCAGCCCCGCCAAGCTGCTAGCTCCAACATCGTGGCCGATGTGACAGCAGCAGTACTGCAGCAGCTACAGACGGCCGGAGTGTTACCGACACACAGGGACACAATCGGCCCCGTGAGGAACACCTCACAGAGGAGAAGGGCAAGGAGACACAGGAAGTGAACCCTTTGCCCCCCTCGATCTGAATCTCGCAGAGAGACACGCTACCGACACAGCAGAGGCTACCGCCTAATCTGCCTTACCGACCACCCGCTACCGGACGCTAGCGACTAAAGACAGCTATCGGCACGCTATCGAAAAACAAATAAATAATGAATAAGTTACTTATGAATAATTTCCATGGCTACCGACATCATTAACCCCACCCTTACCAAATACCAATCAAATCGGACGTTATCAGGGAGGGGACACCTCGAACGACTATAAAAGTCGCTACGCTCACGAAATCTCCGGACTTCTGTTCAGACATCACTCTGCAGAAGTCAGCTATCGAGCTACCGACAACTAACGTTTTGCTTTCGCACTACGCTTGGCTAACGAACGCTATCGGAAAATACCGGATACTTAACAACCGGAAAGTCAGCTATCGAGCTACCGAAAACTATCGTTTTGCTCTCGTATTCAAACTACGCTACCTTTTGCTTGACTAACGAATGCTATCGAAAATTACCGGATACTCAAACTACCGGAAAGTACAGCTATCGAGAAAGAAAAGAATAATCTAGCTAACGTCATTCGCTATCGGCATACTATCGAGAATATTATAAGATACTAGCTATCGCCAGAAAAACGCTACCGCCACCTATCAGAAAAGCTAACGAGTTTACCTACCGTCGATAAGAAGACAGCTACCGAAAAATGACAGACGAGTCCTACACGGAAACGCAGAAAAACACGAAAACCAACCAGCGGGATACACTAAAACCCCAGACCATGGAACTCAGGTCTACAGGAGAGAGTGGAGACTCCGAAGGAGACCCTCTGCACAAACCAAAGCGGAAATACACTCGGAAAACAGCGATACCCGCCATTACCATCCAGGAGACCACTCCGGAAATGGACGCCCTCCAACGGAGGATGAACGAACTCAGCTCGGAACTAGAGGCACTACGGCGACAAACACCACCAAGAGTAGAAAATTTCCCTCGGGAATTTTACGACGTAGCTCCCCGTAGAGGGCTAAGCGCCGAGCCGCATAAAGTCTTCGAGGTACTGAAACGCTGGAACATCTCCTTCGCTGGGAAACGGTCGGAAGACGTCTACAAATTTGTCTCCCGAGTAGACGACGCCCTGGAGGCATTTCCGCACATCAGAGGCACCGACATCCTCTGCGCCCTGAGAGGCCTTGTCACTGGATGCGCACGAGAATGGTACAGAAGCCATAGCTTCACCTCTTGGACGGAAGCTCGACGAGAATTCCTCAGTCGCTTCTCGGATCCAGACTACCAGTTAGCCTTGGTAGACGAAATATCCAAGCGCACTCAAGGCGAAAAAGAGCCATGATGTCAGAATTCCTGAAAAAAATGAAGAGCTTGTTCAGCCGCCTGACAGATCCCTGGCCAGAAAGCCAACAAGTGCGACGTTGCCATCGAAATTTGCTGCCGCGTTATCGTATCAACATCACTTACCGGAACGATATGACATTTGAGGAGCTAGAGAAAGAAGCCATCCGTAAGGAGCAGGCATTCTCCGAATCCAACAAGTGGAGACCACCGCCGAAAGCGGAGGAGTCACTATGCCCCTCACTCGCCTACGCAGAAACCTCGAACTATCAAAAGTTTCAGAGGACACACCTGCGCAGAATAGAGGACGACAATGAGTCTCCTCGACCCGCCGAGAGCGAGTCTGACGAGGAATTCATGGCAGAAATCTTGACGTTAATCAAGAACTTCAAGAAAGACTACCGGGGCAAACTCCGCCAAGACAGGCCGGCTAAGGCACAAGGAGCCACGGAAAAAATCTGCTGGAACTGCTTCAAGAAAGGACACTTCCACGGTGACTGTAAAAGCATAGAAAAGAAGACCTTCTGCTTCCGTTGCGGATACCCGGAGGTACTAGCGCCTAATTGCCCCCATTGTAAAACGGGAAACGCGCAGTGAGGCTATCGACAGATGACGGTACGCCGAACCAGCCTCATACCGACTACGCTAACGATTCAGAAAGCTACCGCGGTCCACCCATACCGGTCGACACCTTCCTTCGCCCCCCACGGGGAAAGAAGAGCACAGATACTGTGCTAGAGCCCGATGGCTGTCTGTTGGACCAGCTACCGCTAGAAAACAGTTACCGGAATATAGACGGCTACCGAGACACCACCTCAATGACGAATAACGAAGAAGAAACGCCTAGGGAGAACGTGGTCTTAAACGCTGCCAACCCTGAGGGAAGCATCAGCTTCGAACTCACGATAAACGTGGACGACCTGACAGTGTCAGCCCTCGTCGACACCGGCGCCACCCGATCCTTTGTCGACGCCAAAACAGCGGAGGAGCTGAGACTCCGCGGAAGAAAAGCCCAGACAGTTAGTCCGAGGCGAGTAATTCTAGGCAACGGATCAACCGAAGAGGTGAGGACGGCTCTAAAGCTATCGACTATGCTAGAAGGGAGGAAAATTGAATTTCAACACTATATTCTAGAATCGCTATCGACCAAAATGGTCCATAGGACCGATTTCCTCCGTACCGCACGAATCGTTATCGACTTCTACGGAGATGAATGGTATTTTCGAGAAGAACCGCTATCGGGACACAGGTTTACTCGTGGAACTCCCCTAAGCCTGCAGATATTACGCTGCTATGGCTTGCGAGTAGCAGAGGGTAAAGAGGTCAAGGTCCTGCAGGAATTCTTGGAATCTCGACTACTTCCGACATCGGAGAATCCACTCTTGTCCAAGCTACCGGCCTTGCACTTAGACACGGGTAACAGTCCGCCTATCCGTCAGAAGGCATACTACGAAAACCCCGCTCTAAGGAAAGCCATGTAGGCCGCTATCGACGACATGCTCGCGAATGGCATCATCGAGCCATCTGCCAGCGAGTGGTCTAGCCCGGTTGTCATGGTAAAGAAGCCAAATGGGACCTACCGCTTCTGTATTGACTTTCGAAAGGTTAACCAGGTCACGAAAAAGGACGCCCATCCGATCCCCAACATGACCTGTATTCTGGATGAGCTGCGACAAGCCCACTATATCACGACTTTGGACCTTAGTCAGGCGTATTGGCAAATACCCATGGCCGAGGAGTCCAAGGAAGTGACGGCATTCACAGTCCCGGGCCGTGGACTCTTCCATTTTAAGAGAATGCCGTTCGGGCTAACCAACGCCCCGGCCGCCTTCCAGAGGGCCCTAGATCAAGTTATCGGCCCAAAGATGTACCCTCACGTTTTCGTCTACCTGGATGATATTGTTATCATCTCTAAGACCTTCCAGGAACACTTGGAATGGGTAGGGCAAGTTCTCGACGTCCTCCGCTCCGCCGGCCTCAAGATAAATCGAGAGAAGAGCGAGTTTTGCCGTTCGGAGGTCCGCTACCTGGGTTTTGTCGTCAACGGCTCCGGCCTGCAGATTGACCCCGAAAAGATTAGACCAGTTATCGAGTTCCCAGCACCTAGAACCTTACGGCAGCTTCGCCGATTCTTGGGTATGGCCTCATGGTATCGACGCTTCATGCCCGATTTTGCCACCATTGCCGAACCGCTAACGAAATTAACTCGAAAGAGTCAACAGTGGATATGGGCAGCAGAACAAGAAGCCGCGCTATCGGTCTTCAAAGAACGACTTACCACCGCACCGACTTTGGCTTGCCCGGATTTCACAGCCCCCTTTGTGCTACAAACGGACGCCAGTAGCGTCGGCGTAGGAGCTGTATTAACCCAAGTCATAAACGACGGGGAAAGGGTAATCGCTTACGCCAGTCGTGGGCTATCGAATCCTGAGCGAAAATATACCGTCACGGAACAGGAATGCCTTGCCATCCACTGGGCCATGAAAAAGTTGCGCTGCTATCTCGAAGGATACTCGTTTACCGTAGTTACCGACCACAGCAGTCTCCGATGGCTTCACAACTTGAAGAACCCTAGCAGACGACTAGCTAGATGGGCTCTCGATATGTCGGAGTATGACTTTAAAATCATACACCGAAAAGGCGCACTCCACCACGTCCCGGACGCTCTCTCTAGAGCACCGGAAAATGAAGACCCGCTACCGGAGTCAGACCCCTCCGAGGGAATCCTCGGAGACAGACTCACCCTGTGTTTTACCACTTCGCATCAGTGGTATATAAAACGCCTAGAAGACGTGGGAAGAGTCCCGAAAAAGTTCTCGGAATGGAAAGTTATCGATGGTCGCCTCTATTTCCACCGCCCCTCAAGTCTGGCCTCACTCCAGTTTGAGGACTTAAATGCCTGGAAACTGGTACTCCCCCGAGAGCTGAGACGCCAAGTGATGGAGGAACACCATTCGCTACCGCAAGCTGGACATCTAGGCGCAGATAAGTCCTACCAGCGTTTAGCCATCAAATACTACTAGTCGAACATGGTAAAGCATGTAATAACCTTCTGCAGTCAGTGCCTGGAATGCCAACGCTGCAAGCCCTGCCAACAGGCCACGCCTGGTTACATGGGCCGGCGAGTCATCGAACATCCATGGGAGGTGATTGCCGCCGACATTATCGGCCCCCTAACCCACAGTAAAGCCGGATGTTCATACGTTCTCGTAATACAGGATCTCGATACCAAGTGGATAGAAATACGTGCCTTACACCGTGCCACTGGAAAATTAATTAGAGAGGCTATCGAGGACCTCGTGGTGCATAGATGGGGCACGCCCAAGGTCTTGATAACGGGTAATGGAACCGAGTTTGTCAACAAGGACATTCAGAAGTTACTCGATGTAACGGGAATGGTCCAGCAGACAACTCCGCCGTACCATCCTCAGGCCAACCCGACCGAACGAGTGAATCGAGTCCTGAAGACAATGTTACGAGCGTTCGTGGAGAACGATCACCAAGAATGGGACCAACACCTCCTCGAGTTCCGGTTCGCCTATAACACGGCGTATCACAGCTCTCTACAGGCGACGCCTGCATTCGCAAATCTGGGGAGAGAACCCGAACCCGCCATTAGTTTCCGGCGACAGGTGGAGGGCCCCATGGAAGCTACCGCAGCCCCCGAAGAGCCGTGGTTGGATCGCATGAAGAGGTTGAAGACCCTTCAAAACGTATTCCGCCACGCATTGGACGAGGCGCATCTCCGCCAGTCTCATTCCTACAACCTGAGACATAGGAAACGAGAATTCGAAATAAACGATCTCGTCCTCTGCCGGAGTCACGAACTCTCCAATGCTGCGAGGCATCGCTCCGCAGGCTTGTGTAAACCGTTCTCGGTGCCCCTCGTAATAGTCCAAAAGCTATCGAAGACAGTATACGAGTTGGCCGATTTCTACGGAAAGAGTAGGGGAAAAGCGTCTATCAATGACCTGAAAACCTTCATATCAGAAACCGTAGCTACCGACACGAAGACCGCTCTCTAGAAACGCTATCGTTTATGAAAAGCTTTTGCAAGCAAAACCTTTTCTCCCCCACGGGGAAAGGACTGTAACGCGATTTTTCGCGTTAATAATAATTTAAAATATTTATTGGAAAAAATTACGCTCTCTGATGTACCGATTGGGTCCGCCAAATCCCCACGCGTGAGAAGTTGAGGTTATAGTACTGAACCTCAGCTTCCAATGAGACTCCTCTGTCGGAACAGTGGGTTCTCCACTCCAGAGAACTGTTTCACGTTAGACGGGGCGGGCATTCAAATGGCCAGGGGTCCAGATAAGGGGTTAACTGGACGGCCTGGTTGGGGACATTTGAATTCGGCGCGCTCCAGGAAACGTTACCGGCAGGGATATCCTCGCGGTGGTGATAAGTACCACGGGTGATCCCCCACGCACTCCAACCGCGCGAGTCGGGAGTGGGGAGCAGAGCTACTAGGGAGCACTCTCCACTCCACACGTCAGAGTTGCTCCGGCACTCTCACGGGCCACTCGGCCCCGGGCTCTGACAGCCCGTAGCTCTCGATGATTAGTGTGGCTATATAGCCCGCCATATCGCTTTACCTATCGCTATCTCTTTTACAACCATGAGGCTGAGCTAACGGAATATAATAGAAGGTATACCTATATCTAGAGCTCTCGCGATGCTAGCGCATATCGGCAGCTATCGGCGTTCTACCGCTATCTAATTACCGATCGCTCTCGCCTCTATCGACCTGACCTGCTATCGACCACCCTACCTTACCAACCTTCCGACGCTATCGGGGACCGACCATACTAAAAAGAATTCCGACCCTCTCTCCATAACCTAGCATACTGAGCGACCCGGTGCTCCCACACGTGTTCTAACTTTACATCCGCAATTTTGGTATTTCGCGGGAAGTCTCCAGAGGTCCTCACTGCGCCCTGGGAAAGGGACAGTGACGATCTCTGGTCACGCACCTAATTTTAACTTATCGGTCTTTCCTAATTGTGTCCTTAACAACTAGGCGGAAACTTCTCGGTCTTTCCTAATTGTGTCCTTAACAAGTAGGCGGAACTTCTTGTCTGTCCTGTCGCGAGAACGGGCAAACCCCCCGTTCTGTGCTCTCGTCCGTATCTGTTATCGGTTATCTCTGGGGAGGTGCTAACCCCCACCTCCACCGGTAAATTCGGTCTTTCCTAATTGTGTCCTCAACAACTAGGCGGCATAAATGGTATTTCCTAATTCTATCCTTAACAACTAGGCGGCTCTCTGGTTTGCTATTTTACCCCCTTAAAATAACTGGCGCCCTCCTGGTAAATTCGCGGATGCTATGGAACCGGCGAAGGTAACCAATTCCCCGGACTTACGGAACACTCCGGGGAAAACATCGTTACAACAGTTTATATTAACTTTTATTTCCATTTTTGGTTAATGCTTGATGGATACGCTTGAGCAAGCTAACGTGACGTGCTGATCGTGCATGCAGGGAGATCGATTGTGCTAGAGAAATGATGAGAACTAAAAAACCACCAGTTCTAGCTAAAGACAAAGTTGATGAAGTTCTGAGAAATACAATTTCGATACGTGAGAAGGTTGTGACGAAAGTAACTGCCAAAGCAACTGTTGAGTCTCCAAGAGTTCAAGGAGGAGCCAAACCAAAAGAAGTTACCTTGTCTTTTCTATCCTCGACACCTAAACGAAAGTACAAGAGAGTTCGTGTAACTAGTACTTCCGATGACACAAATTAATATTGATGAAATATTTTTTTTAGGAAAGTGTATACATATTTAATTTGAAATCTGATTAGTTGTAACAAAATTCAATGGAAAAATTTTAAAGTTAACTGAATAATAATATTTATCATAATATTTATTTCACAGTTTCGAACATGAGCATTGATTCGGAAGAATCCGTGAGAAGATCTGTCTCCGAAACTCCAAAGTGTTCAAAGAAAAAACAAGGTAATTTATCGATTTTTTTCCTCCATTAACCGAAATATTTCAGTAGGTGAATAGTTCTAATATTATTTTTTCTCTCAAGTTCCGAAGGAATGCATGGACATTGAGTATATGGATAAACAATTCAATTCAAATACGAACACAAATCGAGTCTATGAAACGCAGCATTCTCTATGAGATTTGAACATAAACTTAAAGCTCTTAGTCTCAATATCACAACTTTAAAGAGTGAAAATATACAATATGATTAGAAGAAAATTCAAGAAACACTTGGTACTACTTCCCCACTAACTACACTAGAGGGCTTTCTGGCTTTTGAAGCGGAACTTCATCTTATTGAGGACAAGAAGAAGGCTTTGGTACGATATTGTTAGTTCTTACTATTGATATTATTTTTATTCGGATTGGTTGTAATTTAAATTATCTGTTCTCATTTCAAAGACGCAGCTTATGGAATATTTGAGTGTAAACTATACTACCACCAAAGAATGTATTATTAAAGTTCATCCCTCTATACTTGACAAGAACGTGCAATCACATTATTCCGGCCAAGGGATGAAGAAGGCTTTTGCAGTCAAGTGTTGTTCTAAGCTATATATGCTTGCTTTGAAGGTAGCTATTTCTTGTTATTCATAGTATTCGGAAAATTTCTGAGGCATTGCTTTCGACTTGACGGACGACTTAGTTTCCTACTACTATATGGAAAACAATGATACATAGTTACATAGTCTTCAGAATTTTTTTTAAGAAAATAAAAATGATACAGAGAACAAATGAGGCTTATTCCCAAACAAGGAGTAGTAATTTTAAAATGAAACGTTCCTAAAAAAAATTTTTTTTTCATAAATAAAGGCGAAATTCGAAAAATTTGCATTTGAAAAAGATCATAAAACTGTTTTTAAACAGGAATGAACATTTTTTCCGAATGTTCCTTTAACTCTCACTTAATTTTCAATTGAAACTCATTTTTTTATTGTTTTTGTTTTGTTCCAGCTGCAATGATAAACCGATGGGGAACATGTCCCAAATTAATTTCCCACGTGGGAGTTTGGCTAGCTAAATGGCAAAATCGTGAAAGAGGACGAAAACAACGTGTCAAAGTTGGGGAAATACAATCGCAATCAACAATCAACAATAATAACAATCCGTAACTAACAGCAACAAACAAGAAAAAATAAATCTCAATATTAATATAGAGATTCTTAAATTCAGAGTTCTTAATATCTTCTCAAAAAATTTACATCACAATGGATGTACTAATTCCTGGTCCGTTCATACTTTATCAATAAAAAAATTTTAAAACTGAATTTTCTTCACATAGAACCTTTTATTACTTGCGACCATCATCGGCCCCCTCGAAAATGTATAGAAGGCCGACTATCGGTTTACTTAAAATTAAAGATGCGGCCGAATATCGGGCCACTCAAGAGTGAGTATACGGCCGATTATCGGTTCTATATTGGTAGCGTTTATCGGCGTTTAGCGTCTATTGTAACGAGCCGATATAGGGCCGAAGATGGGTGAATGATCGCTGATGATTATCGGCAATGTCGGCACCGATAGTGGGCCGATTATCAGTCCGATTGTATCACCCTACATGGGGATTGATTAATTGCAAAAATTGAATAAGTCAGTCGATTCAATTCTCAAAATTACTCGGAATAATTTTTGTTATTAAAATTTTTCAATTCAAATTAATAATTTAGAAGATTGATTGATTGGATAAAGCGCAAGATTTGGAAAAATCAACTAAGTAAAATTCAATTTTAATTAGAAATAATTCGTGCTATAAAAATTCTTTAATTTAATTAAACAATTCAGAAGATTTGGAAAAATCTACTAATAAAAAAAATTTTTTTAATTATATCAATCGCAAGATTTCGATACATTAATTAATTAAAAATTCAATTTCCATTAGAAATAATTCGCAAAAAAAAATTCAAATTTAATAATCCGCGTTATTAACGATTTTTTTTTTAATCAATTAGAAATTACATAAATCGCGCACTTTCACTTAAATGTTAATAAATTCAACGAACCCCTATCTTCGGTTGATGATCTTCCTGTTGTCCTGCTCGGCTATTTTCCTTCCTTTAGGGTGTCCTTCGTCCTGATATGAATGTTGTCTTTTGGTGTGAATGTTTAATTCCTCGTATGAATAATCCTCATGTGAATGTTCTTAATCCTTGTATACACGGAGTATAGCTGTCTCCTTGTATGAATGCTCCTCTTTAGTGTGATAATTATCCTTTATGTCATTGCGGCTGCTAAAACGCGTTTCTAACCTCGCTTCGCTCGGATAAAAAAGCGTTTTCGGCCACAATGACATAAAATAGCATCATAGTCACGGCGAAAAAAGTGATTCTGACTCATGCGCGTTATAATCCTCGTCTCCGACTCGTACTATAAAGTCGCATTCTTCAGATTCCCTTTTTCCGTCCTAGGCGTGAAAAATACTATTATGTGAATGAATTTGGGTATGCCTGGTCTGAACTGAACTGAACTGACTGCTAGGCTTCCAGGCGAAACTAACTGAACTGAACCGGACAACGCCTTTTCATGACAATTACTAATTGGTGTATGTTAATTCATACACGAATTAATAATTGTATGAGGGTGGGGGAACATGGTGCACTGATGAGTGCCCATGCATTTTTTTTAGGAGGGGGAATGAGTATTGGGTGGGATATTGGGCGCGTGCGTAACGTGGGCGCGAGGCGATTGGGATGGGGGGTCGGTTGCGTAACGCACTTGCTTGTGCGTTTATAGAGGATTTCGGGCGGTGAGGTAGGGAGGGGTTTACTTGAAGACAGTCATATGACTATTTCCAAGTGTAATGCAATGCCAAGTGTATTAAGGCCCCTTGGTAACGCATTCGTTTTCGTTGGTTAATATGAGAATGTTAAATGAACATTCTCATATTTGAAACTTCTACTTGTTTTACCTTTGTAAAACAAGTATTGGAATTTTTAATCAATTCCCATTTTTTTTATAAAAAAAAAATTATTGAATTTTATTATTATTGTTAAATTCCATTGGAAATTTATATTCCAATGGGATTTAACAATAATTTTGTACGCCTTGACGTAACACCGTTTAATCATCATTCTGTAAGCGTAACCATGTGTATCGACATCCATCGATTTTTATTGTTAAATCTAGACCTCACAAGGGTCTTGTTGAATTAAACTCAGTGTTTCCAAATTATTCTGAATTCCAAAGTCACTTGCTCTCGCCCATCTTCTAAAAGTTCTGAGGTTTAAATATTTATTTTGTTATCAATTTAAAGTTTCGCGTGTATATTTGGGCATCACAAAATTTTTGTTTCTCCTATTACGAACGCTTAAATTTCCTTGGAGCAGTCCCTTGTTGACATAACACTTTTGTGAATCTTATTTCCTCACCCAACCTAATTTCAATGGAATCACAGAGAGTCGATATTCGTAAAAAAATGGAAATTGAAAGTACCGAAAAATTAAGAGGTGTAGATAGTAGTAAAAAAAATCAGCGCTATAAATAGTAGAACAATCCTATGATCTTTGTGGACAGTTTCCCAGGGAAGCCCTGGTGTGCAAGAATATAACTCACCAAGTCCTTAACGAGGGCTCGCCTAGCCCTCAACGAAGACTTGGAAATGCTCCCTCAGGACTAAAGTTCACCTTTGGATCAAGCCGTATTAGCCTTGAAATGATTGATGATTGAAATGATCGCCTCAAATATTGAAATTCTTTTTTGGTTCATAAATTAATTTGTAATTTTGTCGGAAAAGTATTTCTGATTGCAAAAAAAAACATTCTTTCTTGCCAGGATTCGATCCATGGCACTTGTAAGCTGTAGGTCTGCACCATTCCACCATTCGGAAATTCGTTCGAATATTACATTCACTTCTAGTAGAACAGAAATTGAAAGTGTAGGATTTTCTATTTTTATTCGGCCAATTAAGAACCATATTTCCGATGCTCTAGTAGATCAGTGAACTAAAAAGTGAGTAATCCTATTTTTCTCCCCGGCGGGAGCAAAGTCAGAATTCCCTCCGGCGCAGGGAGAAAAATGATGTTCTCATCACGGAAAGTAAAATAAAGAAGGCTTACCCACGTGCGTACCACCCTCGTCTTCGGCTCGGGCGGTAATCCTGCACGTGGGCCAGCCTTTTCTACTTTACCTCCCTACGTGAGAAAAATACTATTGGAATGACTATTCTTTTTTTTTGTGGTTATTTTACATCGCTTCGACTATGTTAGAGTATATGGCGATGATGATCAAGACTTCAATTGGTTAGATCTCACCATTGTATCCGGCCAGCAATCGAATCTGGAACCTATCCGATGTGAGGCAGCGACCGCAACCACGAAGCCAGGTCACCGGGCTTGCAATGACTATCAAGAAGCGTCTTCTATAACGGGCTGCCATAAGCCTTATTCAGGCCTAATTCGGTTTGTTTGCCAGGAGATTGTAAAAATTCTGATTTGTTAATCGGAAATTTTTCTACGTTCGTCAATATAATGATTTTTTTTAGGGTTATCGATTTGATCTCTTCGCGAGGGCAATAGTGATTGCTTAAAGACCTAAGGATGACGTGTGGGAAGGCCGGACAAGCCTATCTTTGAAAGTTACACTTAAAAAAATTTCAAGTTCCAAGTATTTCCCTTTTTGCATAAGGGGGGCATAAGGTATTTACGATTAGGAATCTTTCGGTACTCCAACCGATAATCCTGGTAGTTTCAGCCTCTTGACCTTTAGTCTGAACAGGCGTTCAAATGTGCTTCGCCAATAGCCTCATAAACCACGGTCAACAACGGCCGTCGAAAACGTAGTGTTTCATGATACAATATCGATACTCTTAGTATCGATACTTTTAGGCGCGATACTCGATATTTTATATCGATACCTTTTCGTCGGTACTTTGGGTGTATCGATACTCTTTGGCCAGAATCGTATCGACTTTTTTCGGGGAGAATGTTTAAAAAAAAAACGTTTATCCTTTCGAATCCTCTCAATAGCATCATAGTGTATCGGTATTTCAATGTATTAATTATTTTGTATTTCAATATGCTTTTTAAAAAAGAAAGCATTATTTTCAATGAAAATCATTCAATCCATTTATAATTGTAAACCTACCTTGAACCCTTGAAAACGCGCCAATTTCTACGGCTATTTTAGAACTTGGCAGCGTAGCATCAACAAACAACTCCAAACAGGTTATTTGGACCAGAGAAATCTGAAGCCGGTAATGAGTGTTGGTGATTAATTATGGCGTGTGAAAAAGCAGGTGGGTAGTCCAAGATTTCTACTATCTATCGATGATAATTAAGAGATTTTCTATGAAAATATGTTAGTTATGATGTGTAGAATGATTTTGTTGAAGTTAGCGGTAGGTGAGTTAACCTCAACAATTTGGTCCGAGTAAACAATTCGATAAAAAAAGTTTGCAATAATTTTTCCCCTCCAATATACATTGACGATGTAGGATAAATTGTTGATTGCGCATTGGTAATGATCCAAAATTATTGGAATCCATGTATTGATTTTTTATTCTACCGAAACCACCTATAAGAGAACATTTGAAATCTTTGTCCAAGTGAACGATGGTTCTTTTCGAATTAGTGGAGTACCGTACAGAGATTATATGGCAATCACGGGTAAGTGTAGGCAACACATGATCACATTTGCTTTTTCTTCACTCCATGTACACTCAACGAACCATGTTGCTTCAGGGGATAACAAGAAGGCTGAGCTTTATATTTCAAATTTGTTGAACGACGAAGTGATTCCCAGAGATTATGACAGAGTTGATAAGTTATTCATGAGTAATAATGGGATCAATTAGTAAGTAAATCATTTCCCATGGAATATCTTTGAAAAGGGATGCGACCACTGTCGTTTCATTACTATTGTATCTTGATAAAATAAATCTCAATTCTAACAATCTCATCAAAGATTACACGTATGAAGGGGACGGTCAAACAGATGACTTGGTTAATGAGCCTAGCGATGAGTCAACATTGACGAATGACAAAAATGAAAGAGATCATTACTCAGAGGAGCATTTTGACAATTACTCGGATGCCACACCGCCACCATCTAGTCCACGAGTATCTAAACTGCAGGGACTAACTGGAGGGAGAGTGCAGAGTGATTGTACCCTTGGGAATGCCTCAAATTCTTTGACAACTGTTAAGAAAAAACTTCAACAATTTATGAGCAATCATGACGAACGAGAGACACCACGAGAAAATGGTTTGTGCTCATATTCTTTTCTGAGTTTCTTCACTAATTTTGTTTATAACCCATAATTTTCTGTAGGTGTCAATTTAAGATATGAGGAGACCCATCGATCTGACCAACTTCGGGAGCGTTCACGGTAATTTTTTCATTTTTTTCTAAATTAAGACTTTTGGGGATCGAAAAGAAATATCATTTGATGATAGAAAAGTAATTTTCAATGTTATGAAAAGCTCACTAAAAATTTAATGATCTTTGAAATAGGAAAGCTCGGATGGAACATTTTCAATGAGCTTCACCTACAACTTCAATGGGATTCTTATTGAAATCAATCGAAAGTTGAATGGAATTCCACAGGGGAAGAAATTTAGTCTTTTAGCGGATATTTCAGATTTATGATTTTGCATTTTCTCTCTAAACCTTTGGTCTTGTCCCAACAATAGGAACACCAGGATGAAGCCAAATAAACCTTCAAACTCTTCACATTCCTCCAGCTGGGTTTGGAAATTCATGATAAAAACACCGAAGGGAGGAGACTGTAATCTGTGCTTACGTTCTATATCATCTGAGAAAACTACGACAAACCTCGCGAAACACTTGACACGAAATCATAGAGACAACCAAAAAGTCATGAATGCTTACTCTCAACTAAAAATAAACCCAGTAACTTTTATTCTCTTCTCAGTTTCACCAATTCTGCAACTTCTGCTTCTAACCCTACCCATTTTCCATTCTTTACTTTTCTTTAATCACCTTCCGGGTTCAAACTTCCAGAGAAAAAACAATCAGCAGAATGATCCCCTGAACCATAACAATCGAAAGGCAACCAGATTTGATTAATTCATGCAGAACCCAGAATAATAGTTGAAATTTATTGCAGGCTGGTACTGCAGAATTAAAACTATCGACATTAAGAAAGCCATCTTCACCCACTCCAAAGACTGAACAACCCAGAATTGATCACTCTTTCTCACAAATCAACTCATTTAAAGGTATGGAATAATTTCCAATCACCACCCATAATTAATGATAGAATTCCTCATTTTTTTTACATTGTAAATTCATTTTATGGTGATTCAATATTTATCAATTACAAATTGGATTCTGATCTTCAAAGTTCGAGTAGTAAAATCATTGTAAGATGATTAACACTCAGCACAATGAACAATATCACGATAGAGTATCTTTTGCAATTGTTTGCTGTGATTTATCGTCTGCGAATAGTATTTGTTCAAATTTGAGGCTTACTCTGTCATTTAATTCCAGATGGCGGAATTTTTAGTGGAAAACTCAAGAATGCACTGTTATACATGGTCGTCAAAGATGATATGCCTCTTAGCTGCACCGAGAAAGAAGGCTTGAAGCATGTTTTATCGGTCGCAGCTCCTCATTTCCTTGCACCGGGTAGAAATTCAATGACAAGGTGTCTGGAGCAAAAGTATTTGGTCTTGTCCTCACAGGTTAAACATAAGTTGCAGAGCTTTCATAATTTTACTTTGACCGCTGACGTGTGGACTGACACCAATACAACTCGAGGATACCTAGGAATCACTCTTCACTTCTGGGATGGATCTCAACTCATCAGTCATGATTTGGAGACCATGTTGTTGACAAAAAACAGAACAGCAGAGTACCTCTCTCAAAAATTTAAAGAGTTTCTTGAGAAATGAAAAATTGCCCAAGATCACATCACTGGTGTAGTCACTGACGCAGGATCCAACATTAAAAAGGCTGTGACAGATACATTTGGAGCCCACAAACATGGAGAATGTTTTGCCCATAAGCTGAATTTGAGTATTAATCATCTCTTTCATAAAAAAAGTAGCAGAAAATGGTCTCACAGAGGAAGAAAAAGGGAATAATAATAACAAAAAAAATAAAAATGAAGAGCTTCAAAATAAGGTGAAAGATTTAATTACAAAAGTGAAAGACATCGTGACCTTCTTTAAACAATCGTCAACCGGCTCTGATGCACTACGCGCAGCTCAATCGTCAGAAGACTTTGAATATCGACTCATTCAAGAAGTCTGCACCCGTTGGAACTCAACATATTACATGTTGAATCGATTCTTAAAGTTAATTGAGGTAATAAGTTCGCTACTACTAAAAATGAGGAACGCTCCGGTGATGTTGTCACGAGAAGAAATCAAACCGCAGTCGGGCTCGAAACACTCACCTTTAGTTGGGTAAGGTTTTTCCAATTCTGTTCTCATCATTAGCCTTTAGAATTCTTATTAGGGTTATATTCATCTGCTTCAGCACTTAAGAAAAGGAAAAGAGGAGAAATGTCGCGGAAAAAAAGCAACAGCGGGGAAATGAGTGAAAATAGAAAATGTGAAATTTTCTTCACCATGACATTTTTATTTATGTTGAAAGCAGACGTTATAAATAAAATGTAAAAACCGGCTGTTCAATTTCAGAGGCAAGGAACAAATTCAACAATGCCATGATACAGTGGTCCCGCAATTATTTATTCAAGACATGAAATTGATTGAAGTAAAAATGTTAATTGAAGAAAGTTTTTTAAAAAATATTATTTTCAAAACATATTAATTTTTTATATGCAAAATCAACATCAGCCGGTAAAAACTGCAACGTTTAGTATTTTTTCTTTGACATATTTTTCGGTAAGTTCGTTATTGGACCAAAAATGTAAAAAGCAACTTAAAAGATGTCAACAATTCGGGAAGCTGAATTTTAAGAGTCATTTCATGTTTATTTTAAGGAGTAGTAGTTATTTTCATATTCAGAAAAGTTTTTGTCCATGTGTGGATTTTTTAATTTCCTTTTATATTAATCGCGGCGGCTATTTTCCCTATTTTACCATTTGACAGAGTCGTCATGAGACGCTCCCCAATACGGTGACTGTGAGACCCCTCACTACTGTCCCCACTATGATCGTACTAGCACCCTTTTAATTGGCATGGTTATAAACTTTATTTGATTCATAACTCGAGTTTATGACTCTGCTCCGAGCTACCTGGAGGTTGCCCATCCCTGCTCTAGCGGGATCTGCCAAACAAGAGCTCTAGGAAGAAGAAAAATCAAATTAGAGGAAGCTGCTTCGTTCAGTGAATAGGGCCCTCCCGTTCTCACTAACTATGCTCGGCAGCCGCGTGAGCCAAATGGGCCCAGGTTACCGTGCCCTGATATAAGTGATAATTTTTTCTATCCAGACCGGTTATCTGTGAAGAGTGCAACGAACAGGCAATGAATTGAATTAATAAGTTTAGCACTGGTTGACATTTTTTCTGCGATCGCCAGCTCCTGTGAGTATACTATAAGAAAAAACAACTATATATTTAATCAATTTTTCAATCAAAAATTGGTACCTTAATTAAGATTATTCTTTTTTTAAACAGTCCATCGCTTACAAGAATAATTTTCAATTGATTATTCAAGGGCGAGAGAGAATACGGTTCGTTCTTCCTCTCGGCTCTTGACTAGAAGGGCAATCACGCACATCGGTCCGCGAAGTCACACAGACGAACAGCCACTGAACGCTGCAGCGTCATTGGCTATTCTTTTCACTCCAGAATCTCCAGAGTAGTGCTTCTGATCGAAAGATGGAAAAGAACGTTTCGGTTCAAATTACCCCCTATACATGCCGGTTTCGGATCGGCCTGTACTTCTAGGACACCCTGCTCATAATGGAAGAGTTCATTATTTCTGCCCCCACCGTTCACACACGTCGGAACCGCGCTATTATGATTAGTGTGACAGTGGGGGCCTACAAATATAAGTAGCGGTAGAGCCAACATTCTTTACTCCCAAATTTCAATTTCAGAGCCGAGGGAACAGCGGTCTTCCGAAACAACTCGGGCTGGGCCATGCGCTACGCACCGACAGATTACGCAGCCATAGTACGTGCTGTGACTTACTGCCTACATACGTCAGAGTCGCGATACTCAGACAGGTGTGGTGGTGGGGTCTAAGCAACCTTAGGTAGGAGAAGCCAAAGTAATCTCTACACTGCTCTTTGCTCGATACACCAGAGCCCGATAGCCGCACCCCTAGCAGCGCAGGAGTCTATCATATTTCCTTTGATCCTTTCTATTCTAGCTTACATTTTATGGTTTAACTTCTTCGAAATAGTTCTTCTGCTAGGTTATAATGCGAGTTCTGGCTTCAGACTCAAAAAGTAATTGGCGCTCGTAACGATTTTTTGTTGTTTGATGGGAAGCAGAGGGCAGATTACGTTTCATTTTTTTCCATTAAAAATCGGCCATATTGGACACTCTACAAATTTAAAATTAATATATATTCCTCGATTGTTTTCAAACAGTTTGTTAAGAGACAAATTTTAGATAGTACAATCTCGAACTCGTATGACTCGGAATTTTATTGCAAAACTTATCATGGCACAACTTTCGTTTTCAAATTGGTAATTGACGAGGTCAACACCCGTAAATTACAGAGTCAAAACTTGAAATTTACGGGATTGGAAACCTGGTGAATTAGGCACCTAGTACTGTTTACCATGATAATCCTAATAATAATGTTACTTTTCCTGCAATAAACGGTCATGATTAGAGCAGGACCCGAAGTATATGAGAGTGATGTTTCAAAATGAATCATTGGTGTCAGCAGAATCGTAAGTGTAATAACAATATGAATATGTACGGTTAAAGTAGTTCTGGAGTAACGTATACTTGTAAAGAATTTTACAATAGGCTAGAAATATCAAATTTGGATTATTGGTTATACAGTAGATACCGGAACCGTTCGCGTAATTACAAGGCCTTTGGCTACGCCGTATGAAATCGGCATCGCTGAATATCGAAAAATCATGTTTTTCCTAGGCTTGACGTATATTCAACAAATTACGTGGTTAAATTGTTGAAATTTTGGTAATATTTTTTAACTGTATCCAACAATAAATCGTTTCCATATGAAAATGAATAGCATATTGCGCAATTATTCAAACGTATGAGCAACTTCGGATATATTTTAATATGGAACTTCTACAAAATAAAGAGCATTTGCACATTTAATTTCTAAATTTGAGAGAATTGAAAATGGATATGTCCTGCACTATTTCTCCACAAATTAGGAACTGACCCTTAAAAGCATTCATATAAAGTTAATTTCCTGATGAAACATTATCATTGGATTCATGATCTTCAACCTCTCCTAATAATGCGTCTAATATTATTTAAAACCCTCAGTTCAACAGGTTTAAAAATGAATCATACATCGGGATTAATCTTTGGAACATAGTGCTAGTAATTCTGAGAACTTACAAGCGACATAGAGAATAGTATCAATCATCATTGAAAATCACCTCTTTGTCACTCTGAGACAAAAACTTGCGAACATATTTTAGACATTCAACTGAATAATCGATTGTGCACGTGTCAATTGTTTCTGGTTATGGACAGGACACGGAGCTAAAACTATCAAATAAAACATGAATACGACAGATAGGTAACAACAGCATTAACACTTCCCAGTAAATACTGATGATTACATATTGAATATATTTTTAGACGACCGATACTCAATCTCGCATATTTTCAATGTATCAAAGATTTTTTACGCATTTATTGGCGCAGTACTATTGCAATTGGTTGGCCAATAGTTCTCCTTCCTTTTCCGTTGATCTACAGCCACAAAGTAAGATAACAGTAGGACATGCTTCATCTGACCTACTTTCTTCTACTTTTTGTTTTTAATCACGTGTATTTTTGCAGCAAATCAGGTGTGCTTATGTCATCCTGATAATGGCCATGTTTTGGGTGACAGAAGTGATACCTCCGGCCGTTACCTCTTTATTCCCTATCGTCCTGTTTCCGATTCTCGGAATATTGGATAGTAACGAAGTTTGCCAATGCTACATGAATGACACTATAATGGTATTTGTCGGTGGGCTTGTATTGGCCATCGCTGTTGAACATTGCAATCTGCATTTGAGGATTGCACTCACTGTCATGAGATTCGTGGGCTGCAGTCATAGTCGACTTCTGGGTGGTCTTTGTATAGTGACGGGATTCTTATCTATGTGGATCTCCAACACGGCTGCATGTGCTATGATGATCCCAATAATTTTTGCAATTCTGGAAGAACTTGAAAAGGTTCCCGCATTTTCTCTCTAAATCATTAAAGAACAAGTGATCAGAAGCGATTTTAACCGTTTTTTTTTTATTCGATTTTTTAGAAGGACTAGTTCATCATACTGCAATAGATTCAGAGTTGTTTATCATTATGCATTTACTTATCATTCAATAATATTTATCCATATTTTTTAGTTTTTCGATCATTCCACGCAAATTCAAGATAATCAAAAATCACACGGAAAAACATACAGCATACACTAGGAAATATTGTCTGTTTTAGTCATTGTACCGTTTATTCCGCAAAAAATCATGGTTGTCTTCCGTACACGGCCTGCTAAGTATCATCTGACCAATGTGAGTTTATAAACCAGGCCGCAAGCTACGATTATATTCATAACACGTATTGGCCGATTGGTAAACCAAATTTTTGATTAGTGGATTTGGGAACCGCCTTCAAACCGATCAAAGTGAGATTAGAATGGCAAGTTTGGCAGGTCATATGATAGAAATGTCTCCAAGAAAATCACATTGGTGGACGATCCTACTCAGGCCATGTTCTGCAATCGAAATTCAGTTATGTCATATTCGAATACGGCGTGCATTCTTATTAAATTCGACTGAAAAATAGTATTCGCGGCGTATCACATCTATTGTTTTTTATCACGAGGCCCAACTAACCAAGCTCTGAGGAAACTTAGGCCTGTAAGTAACACTTAGCAGGCGTAGACCTGAAAATAACAAGGTTAGTTAGGCCAAGTGAGAAAAATGCCTTTTTTGATAGTCAAAAGAGTGCAGACAATATTTTTATGGGTATGTTTCTGCATACCAGGACATCATTTTGCACCGAACAATTAAACAGTCGAAAAAAGAAATTCGATGTATCCTTAAACAAAAATACATCAGGATATAATAAATAATTTCAGGCCGCTCAGAACATACAACTTCAATCAACATGAATATCAATTCAGTAGTCATTTTAACAACCCCATACCATAGATGGCCATCCTTTTTTTAGTCATTATTTATCGAACAATTTGGACTGTATTTTATGTTTATTGTTTCCACAAATTTGATTCAAGTTCTTAGAAAATTAGAGCGGCTCGCCCCCACGTGTTTTCAACCGGGTATTTTCATTTAATATCTATAATACTGCATAATAGCTACAAGAGAGAAATGAAACGAAACTTTCAATTACTATGCCGATTGTTGGACAATGACCGAAAATTTAACCATAACAATGACACAAGTGACTGCATGTTGAGGTACAACACAATGAAGATTACATTACATTTAGGCGTCAGGGGCTGTAGGGCGTGCCGATCTACCGAACATGAGTAGACTGTTCTTTATTGCCACAATGTGTTTAGTGGTTTAGTGGTTTTTGCAGTTATCTTATAAACAATTGCGTTTTTGGGATTTTTGCATCCATTAATATTTGTTGCAAATCGAAAACTATCAAAAACTATCTGATGGAAGAATGCCGTAGGGCCGATCGTTTTTTTTATAACGTTTAAAAACCATCAGACTAATTATTGCTATATTAAATGAACCATTGCGCTTAGGTGATTTTCATAAAAGATTAATTTCTTGCAAATTCAATTTGCAACAAGTATTAATCGATGCAAAAATTCCAAAAATCTAATTGTTTATAAGATAACTGCAAAAACAGTTTCGCCACTCGGGATTTTCGAGAAAATCGCGGGCAATCCCCTTGCCTTTTATGCGACAATTAATTAATAATTAATTATGTCATCAACCGCGAATTTTACAGGATTTTATCAGCAGAACTTTTTTTTGTTAAATTTCATTAACAAAAAAAAAGATTCTTTGATAAAATTTGCCAGTCCTCATGGTCGATGAGATAATTAACAATTAAACAATCGTCGCAGAAATGGAAACAGCGAGTCGCTGTGATTTTCGGATTTTTTGTTAAAAACACGCTCTTTCTCAATTATCTAATAAACAATAGAGTTTCCGGGATTTTTCCATCGATTATTTTTTGTCGCAAATCGAATTTGCAACAAAAACTATCTGATGGAAAAATGCCGTAGGGCTCTTCGTTTTTTTATAACGTTTAAAAACCATCTCACTAATTATTGCTAATATTAAATGAACCATTGGGTTTATGTGATTTTCACATGACATTAATCTGTTGCAAATTCAATTTGCAACAAAGATTAATCGATGGAAAAATCCCCAAAACCCAATTGTTTATAAGATAACTGCAAAAACATTGCCGCGGAGTGATGCGAGAGAGTGATAGAGAAATACTATGCCTTCTCTCTCGCGCTCACGGGTGAACGTGGAACTTGATCCCGCCTCCTTCTGGCACGAAGGGGAATCACACACACTTGAGCGCGACAGTCACATCGACGTATTGCTGCTTAACGCGGCAGCGTCATTGGCTGTCTGTTAGCCCCAATATCTCCGGAGGAGTGCTTCCGATCCAAGAGTGGTAAAGCACTTTTTGGTTCAGACTCACCCTGTACATGCCGGTTCAGTATCGCCACGTACTTCTGGCACACCCAGTATATATATATATAGGGTATCGGAATATTGTCAATCTAAAATTTACAAGAAATTTTTACTGAAAAAAAGGGATAGCCTTCTGATTATACATCGGCTACTTCTCCGACCCAACTATCCGGCCCCTATCCATTCCTTAATTTCAAATATTTTATACATATTGAGCCCCGCTGTCCTTCTACGGCATTCATTTCTGCTACTCTTCACTCTTATCTCTCCTAATTTATCATCTTTATCCTATTATCACAGAAAATATTCATTTCTTTTATTTACAGATATTGGAATTTCAATGTCATTGTTATGGTCCTTGAGGTTTCAGTCTATTATTTTTGTGACCTCTGAATATACCTATTGTCTCCGATCTAAATAGTAGAATATTAGTTCTAAATTTTACAGCATTGAAAGAAGATTTGGAATGTCTTTCGACGGTCGAGATTTGTGTTGTGCCGGTAGCCCTTTCGGTTACCGTCGGCGTTTTTTTACGTTCTCGCAAGACATTGTGACGGGGCACTTTTTTTTTACCCCTCCCCAGCCCCCTAATTTATACATTTTTCTTTATTAGGATTAACTAGACTTAAGGAATAGTTAGGAAACCTGTCACCGTTGGCTCCCACTCCCAACAATAGTCCTTCCCCTTGCCCCGCGCCCTCCCCCATCGCTACACTCACGCCGCTATCAACACCATCGACGATAGAAGGAGAAAACGCCGCTCTCACCCGTCGTTCTCCTCGTCACTATGCGCGCCTACGGATGGAAAGAAAACCACCACTCCTACGTCACAGCCCACGTGACCCGGAAGAAGAGGAAAGGACATCCATCAAGAATACATAAATTTATAATTATGACGAGGACACTCAATGACGAGTGTCCCCGATTGACCGCGATTATCACCGATAATGAGATGAGACGCCATCACTCGTAATACAGCTGCCCCGTACGTAACAGATATTTTGAGGAGTTCTTTTGAGCGTATTTGGGAAAGAGTTGGTGTGGAGAATTTTAAGGAGAATTTTGAGGAACATTTTGAGGAGAGTTCAGCGGAGGATTGTTCGAGGAAATTGTGAGATTAATTGCCAGAGGATTGCGTGTAGAGAATAGTGGAGGAATTGGTGGAAGACGTCCCCGTGGAAGATTCAAGACAGACCCAGGAGTGACGAACGGAGGAAAGGCCATTGTGTGGATTATTTTTTGTGTGCTGAGAATCTCTCAGGAAGGATTAGAATAACCGCAGTACCCGTGAGTACCCTATATTACCTTTCCTGCCCCAACACATGTCAACGAACCCCCTGTAATATCATTCCCCCCAACGGTGAGCCTTCAGTTAAACCTTTTCGCTGTAAATCAAGCCCCCTAATTATTATTATCATTTCAGTCGGACCCCTCATTTCCCCCCCCTTTTTGCTTATTTAACTTCCCCCCTTCTTTTTCTTTCTTTTTTCGTGATATCGCATTCTTTTTTTTTATTATTATTATTCACCTGCGTGTCGCAAGCTGGCTTGCCTTACCCCCCACCCTTGATTAATTATAAGAAAAGGCCTGAATCACGGTGTATGAACTTTGTGTAGAAAATTATTAAAATATAGAGTATTAAATTATCACGTCCACAAATTATTCACAAGCTCCCCTCCCCCTTAATATTTCAGGTCCCCCCCCCCCGTACATTTATAGACAGTTACTTAATAGAATCAGTTATAATCGTTAATTCCCGAATATCGGGCCTTCGCCAGGAATTAATATATTTTAATTCCCCGGCCAAGGTCACAACATCCCCCCTTTCATTCGCTGAACAGTCATCAATACAGTCCATACATACATACCATACATACATACCAATACAGTCATCTTACTGTATTAGAGGATACGCTTGGTTGTCGCAGTAAATGCAGATTCCTGCTTCATAAAAATTATGACTTATAATATAATAGCTGTTTCATCAACTGATTATTATTTTGATGATGTTATTCTTGGATTCCTTTTCAGTAGCTCTTTTAACTTTTATTTTTATTATTTGGCTTGTGGTTAGGGAATTTGTATGTAAAATTGTTCGTTGGTGATTTTGTAATTCAATTTATTCTTATGATTTGTTAACGAGAACAGCGTCATCATTTGCTTGGAAGGAAAAATGGAGATTTTGACGCATTTCTTTCGTGTCTAATAATTTCGATGATATTAAATATTTTGTGATTCCGCAATATTTCAATTTATATTGAAGTATAGACGATTCGGCCATTTTAGAACCTTTTCGCGACAGTTTTTGGGAACCCAGCCGCCTCCGCGGATGATATAATAAGCTATCAGTTACTGACCTCATCTGTATTTATTAATTTGGATTTTCATCGGTTTTGTCAAAACCGTTCTGGCGCTTAACATTTCGTTCATTTTGACTTTGCTCGCCGTGCGCTGCCAGTATTTGTTTCTTCTTTCGCGGGGGGTAAAATACGTCACAAAACATTTTACAAAGAAGGAAGAGAAAAACCCTGAATATTTGTATAAAAAAATTCCTCATATTTAATGGGTGTTTTTTTATTTCGACAAATAGGTTCAACAATGTTTCAGGGAATAAGTAAAACAACATCTTAGATTAGATTAGATTAGATTTAAGTACACGGATGGTCGGACTAGCCTCCCCAATGCCACCGAATTCAGATTAGAGTTATTGTAGCTCCGCTTGTTTTATGCGCGGATTATATATCCAGCCCGGCCCTCGTTGCCAGTCTCATCAGATCCGTTGCATCTTTGTTCGTGACTAGATTTGCGGTGGGTAAGGCAGTTCCCCCCCAGCGCAGTCTCGTCGCTGCTAGAGCCGGACAGTCATGTAGCGGACACTGGGTCACTAGGTACGACGAAATATCGAATAAAAGGAAACCCTTCAGGTGAGTTGATCGTAACTAGTCACGATAGGTAGTGTCCGGAGCAGAAAGGATCTTATGAATCTCAATTAGTGGGGCCAATTGCGTGGGAATAAGCACTGAAGTACACAATGGTTATAATATGAGTAATTAACACATAAAGAGAAAGATAACCTTATGTTTCCCTTTAAATAGAATCAAATTTATTACACATCACTTGAGATACAGAATAGTAAAAGTTCAAGATAAAAACTAGGCATAGGGAGGGAAAAAGTGTAGAAGAGAATAGTGTAAATGTTGTTGGTGTATTTATCTGACTTACGGTTGTAGAAGGAAACAGCAGGAGGGAAGGCATGATCTCTTGGGGTTTCCTCTTCACAGTGGATTCTGGAGAACTGCAAAAGTATGCTAGATTTTCTAGCACTGATGGAGATGAAAACTGCTCAAATACGCTTCTTTAGCGCTGGTGATGATGATGATGATGATGTGACTCAGGGGGTGTTGGTGGTGTTGGTCGGCCTGAATTGTCCACTCAGGCAAAACTGGGTGGCTCGCTAGCTTCATATTGCTAGGCATAGAGAGATCCCGGAGCTGCACACGGGGGCAAAACTCAGTTGTACTGTGAGTAATTTACCAGGTCGGTGCTGACTTGAAGAAATATCCTCGGCTGAACGCTCGGGATGAACTCAGTTGTCCGCTGAGGGATTGACCAGGTCGGTGCTGGCTAGACGAAAAGATCCCCTCGGTTTTACACTCAAGATGAGCTCAGTTGTACGCTGAGAGATTTACCAGGTCGGTGCTGGCTTGCAGAAATGCGGTCGATCTGAGGTAGTGAAGAAAATCGAGTTTTCAACTCGATCTAGTCGCGATGAGAGCGGTCGATGCTGCAGAGCTGCTTCCCAACAGACGGATCTCGAAGAGTCAGCTCTAATGTTGGAAGGAGAGTCGAGTTGAATGCTCGGACTGCGCCCAGTCGTGACGTCAGAGGATGGTCCTGCAGAGTAGCTCCCTTGAAGATTGGGCCTGGAGAGTTGAACTGGACGACGAGTAGGGTACCACTTGAAGATTTCGAGACGAAGATTTAACTTAGACTGACTTGATTTGGCGAAAAACCGCCCGTTATTTACTCTTCGGACGTGATTTCCTTACAACCGGCATTTTGAGATTTCGATATCCAACATTTTTTTGAGCTATGGTGGGAGGCATCTTCACATGATTAACAATGTATTCAAAAGGGATGTTTCTGGGCAACGTACCCTCACCCTAATGTTACCCCCCATTTCCCCAGATGCAGGAGAAGTTTTTGAGAAAGAGACAGGACGTGCGCGCATTGGCTTTTCTCTAATTAATGTTCTTCTAATGTCAAAAGTGGCATATTTATGCATTTTTCTGACGTTCATGGCCCATAAATTTGACACCTCTTTTGACGATGGAGTACTATTGTTCATTAGATGGCTCGTGTCTCAAATGGAGTGGGTCTTTGAGGCTGGAGATGTCCCCTTGTTTGCACAACAAGAAATCATTTGGTGAATTCTTCCAATTTCTCGAAGCCATCTCATAACATTCGTTGGATATGGGGTGCAGGTGACGTCATGGTCCCTGCCAACCCCCTGTAACCAATGGGGGGAGGCACTTGGGGCAGATGTACTCCCCTTTTGTCCTGCCTTTTGTTTTGTCGATATCGGCAAACCCGTGGTTGAGGTGGTCCATCTCTCAATTGCCGACATTTCAAATCCTTTGGGGCAGCCCCCATCTGCGGTTACCATTTGAGGGGTTTTGAAGTTATTGGCCCCCAGATTCAATAGAGGGAAGAAGAGAAATGAAAAGGATCTTCTTAGTTGTGCCTTTAAGCAATTGTGTGTCTGCTTTTTAGATGATTCCTGGTGTCCATGTGTTGTCGCCTTGATGGCCACTCCTTAACGCCTCTCAGGCCATAATGAGGGCAATTTGAATGCCTGCTAGGTGGTCCCTTTTATTGTGGTCACTTCGCATAATCGGCATTTAGGCTAGACGGACCGACATTTCTCGTTATTTTGCTCCTCCTTGTACGCCGCCCAGTCCGTTTTCTTCGGATTTCTCTTCCGAATAGAATCCACTCTGCCACTCAGCTTAAGGCGTATTTGACCATGGTCTGAGCCCAAAGGTTCTTTAGAGCCCCTCCACTCTCAAACCAGATTCACCATGCTAACTGTGCATATGGTGATATCCAACACTTTCTGCCTTTTGCATTCTGTGAAGGTTCGCTCGCTCCCCCTAAAGAGGGGACTTTTACTCCTTTTAGGAGTAGCAGGTCGTTGACCATCATGAAGTTGTGTCGAGTTTCTCCCCTGGCATTCGTGTTAGAGTTTCCAGACCCCAGATGGTGTGAGTTCGCATCGCAGCCAACCAGGAGTTCTGTTTGCTCGTCCTTCACTATGGCCATCAGTGCCTCCACCTCAGGTGTTGGCGGAGGGCCATTGGAGTCATAAGGTAGGTAAGCTAATTCTACCATATATTCCAATGTTTCATTCTCACGTATTTGGGCTTTCAACTTGTCTACGGCCAAGTCCCCCTTACTGAGCTGCGGCATGAGAGTAGCTTCCATCCCTTTGCCCAGGATACATGCGCTTCTTCTGTGTTCTCTGGGTTTCACATGGAACCATCTCCCACATCCTTCCAGGCCTCTGATATTCTCATCCACCAACCATGGTTCTTGGATGAAAGCTATGGGTGTATGCGTCCCAGCAAGCATCAGGCAAAGTATGGCCGAGGCATTTTTGCTGTGATGCAAGTTGATCTGGACGATTTCGATCGACCTGTGAACCATTGAAGGGCTCACTTGTCTTCCGCGGTCGCTTCTTGTTCTTCAGAGTGGTTCTTCTCTAGCATCTTCATAGATTCTTTAGAAATAGACGCTCTTTGAGTCCCGCAATGATGTTTGAAATTGCATGTCCTTAGGCACTGCAATGTTTTCTCGCCGACAAGGGCAGCCAAATGGGCGCCCGTGGCTCCCTTGCTTTCACTGCCCTTGATGACGAGCCAGTTCTCGGTTTCGAGTTCCACATTCTGCCTGCCCGTGAGGTCAATCGCCTCCGGGGCGAACATCTCTTCGTTCTGCACATGCACTACGATTCTGTGGCGCTTTGGCAGCTCACCAGTGTCTAACACCAGGAACGACGTATCTCCTATTTTGTTTCCGGGAAAGAGGCTTTTGAGTAACGTCCTCGTCTCTTCATCTGGACATCCAAAAATGACTGCTCCGTCTCTCTCCTACGTGCCCTCAAAGGTCGGGGCTTTGGTTCCCTTTTGCAGTAGGAGGATCTGGGACTTCACAAGTCCTCGCCGGCCCTTCAACTCCTGCGGTGAGATTTTCTTTTCCGGGTAGCCCAGTAGAACAAGAGCTAGTCGGATGATTTTTCTTGTCTCTTGTCTGGCCGCGACATGCTGGGGCTGGGCGTATCGTGCTCGGAGGCTTTTCATTTACCCTTCTGCACCTCCACCGACTGACCCCCTTGAGCGTTGTCTCCTTGGGCTTGTTGTGCCGTGAGAGCCGCCTGCTCTATTTTATAGCGCCACCTTGCGGCACCGCTATGTCTAGTTCGGGTCTTGTTAGAAACCCGCTTGTTTCCTCCTTCCTGGTTCGTTGAGGTCCCTGGAGGCTTTGCTGGGTTCTTTCGATTTTGTTCGGTACTCATTTGAGTCTCACAAGTGCCTGGCTCAACTTTATTCTCCGCACCCTTCTATAGGGTTTAAAGAACCCGAATCGTAGTCATAAGAGTGTGAAAATTTTACTAAAATCGAAAAAATTTTTACTTGAGGACTGGGACACGTAATCAAGCAATTCCTGAATTATGTTGAACAACTCTCCCACTGAAAAGCATTCTTAATCGAAAATGTATAGCGCATACTCTGCAGGAGTCTGACCCCCAATTCATTTTTCAACATATATTACAGTATAACTATACGCTCCGTGCGCGTCTGATCATTTCCAGCACCAAAATTATAATGCTGAAGATTGGAGAGAAAATAAAATTCATTGATTGCCTAAATTTTACCACGTGCCACTCTCTGCTCTTCCCAACACGTTTGGGATACCTGACCTTTGAAAGACAAGTCTCCTCATCTTTTCAATTCTTGTGAGAATTGGAATTATATGGGAGATTTGCCAGCAAATGAAAATTGGTCACCCCAAACAATGAAAAAGAAAAAACGTGAAGAGTTTGAAGAATGGTATGGAAAAGAACTTCAGGCCCGGAAAATATTGAATTTTTAGGAAGAAATTATTAAACATTATAAGGATGATGTAACCATCTTACGAAAGGCCTATACTGCGTTTAGAAATCTCAATAAAAACATATCAGAAAAAAATATATTGAAAAGATGTATAAAAAATTATAAGAATAATGTTTACATGATTTCATTGAGTGGTAGTCGCATGGAATATTTTCCGGATAATACTGCAACAAAATTTTGAACATATTTACCTCATAATGTGCGGTTGGCAGGTATGTGGGTGGTAGGTCTCACAGAATTACAATACCCTTGTAGCCTATTTCACATCCAGAATAGAGACGATGGGTATGTTGCATTTATCATGGGCGACAAACCTGCAGAGGAGCAAAGAAAAACTCTCGCCAATCCTGTTCAGTGTGGCATATATGAAAATATTGAACATTTAGTGAAAACATTAAATAATTTACCTCAGATTGGCAGTAACACACTATTCGGACTAAAAAAACTTCATCATGGCTATGTAAAAATGGTTCGTGTTTATTCGAGAGACGAATTGTGTAGTGTAGGGATCAAGTACATTTACTGAACCTATCATGGAAGCTAAAGAATATTTTAGGGATTAACCAAAATGATGCTGATAACCGGCTTGGATTTACAGAAGATGATAAAATTAGTGGAGATCGTCCTGCCAGTTTATCGCTTGCGTTTTCTGATCGGGTGTACATATATTGTGATTTATGCCGACTATATGTGACGGGTGATGTTAGCTCCAGTCGATGGTGTTAATTACACATACGGCAGTACTTGAACGATTTCTTTTTCCTCGCCTACCTATACCCTTTCTTGCAAAGTGGGTTTTGAATAATTAAAGTAGATATAAGAGTTGGGCCAGGACGTCCTACACCAGTCGAGTACAGGCCTTTAAGCCTTACGCTTCATTTTAAGAAACTGGACGTATAACCTGTCTCATTGCATTGCGTATTACGAAACACAAGCAGGCGCTAGTGCTGCTGAAAGATACAACCGATTTATGCGGATCTACGTCGGAGCTCCTTATCAAGAAGGACATGGAATCGGCAGGGGCTTATTCTCCCGTATAGTGCCATTTTTGGGAAGTACTGCCCGTGCATTTGGAAAAGAGGCATTTAGCGCTGGTGCCAATGTGTTGGGCGACGTCGGTTCACGACAGATAGCATTGGAAGAATTATTAAAGATGCGTTTGACCGAATCTGGAATAAACTTGAAACCGAAAGTTAATGATAAATTATAAAAATTCATATCAGCATCTCGATATAAAAGATCAGTAAAACGACGTCATACGCATAAACGGGTCAAGTGCCGTAGAGGCAAGACATGGCGCCCTCTCCGCAGCTCGAAAAAACATTCTACGCGTAAGAGGAAAGTAGTGAAGTAGACGAAAACTGAAAAGCGTACTGTACACGATATTTTTGATTGAAAAAAAAGTGTCATTTCTGCATTTACCTTCGTCCGTGTGCGCAAACTTCACATATTCACAATCCCGCCAACACAAGCAAGTATCGAACTAAACCCTCGTTAACACTGTGGTGTCCATCACCGATGACTTACCGATTGAACCTATTATACCAGGCCATAGAGGAGAATACATCGATTTACTTGATACTATGCTCATAGTTAGGGTAAAAATTGTGACAAATGATGGTACTGTAAATGATTCCGTGTGCCCAGTAAGTAATTTATTACATTCACTGTTAAGTCAAATGAATGTTGTTTCCAATCAAAAATTAGTATCTCCACCGAATAATGCATATGCATATAGAGGGTACATGGAAATATTGTTAAATTATGGTTGAGATGCATTCATTTAGAAAACAGAAAGTGGGTGAAAGACACCGCAGGGTGTATGGGTTATCCTGTAGGAGGGCTACAAGATACAGCAACATAGGAGAAGGCTTATAATTGCGGTATAGAAAAGCGATGGAAAATTACGAAAGGGGGAAGAGTTGTAGAAGTGGTGGACACATCCACTGTGATGTATTTAATCAAAAGAAATTTCTATTCAACGGTGTTGATGTGCGCCTGCATCTAGTAAGGTCTATAGATACGTTCTGTTTGATTGATAGCAGTAATAAAAATTATAAGATATTAATCACTGAATCCTCTTTAATAGTGACAAGAGCAAAACTAAGCCCTAGGGTTCTGCTTGCACATGCCAAGACGCTAGCCAAGACTACAGTAAAGTATCTATTGACTTGCATGGAACTGAAATCCTTTGTTTCTCATCGGGGGACCAGTAGAGAGACAATCAATAATGTTATTCTGGGACAATTACTAAAACATGGTATTCTCTGTTTTTTTGATAATGCTTCATCCAATGGTGATAAGACCCGATACCCGTATTATTTTACAAATTGGGGAATTAATTTTAAGTCTGTATGTGAATGGCGTGCAAGTCCCAGGGCGCCATCCATATACAGACTTTGAAAATTAATTCCCCAATTTCCAAAATTTTTGCCGTCCGCTCTCCCATGGAGGCAGAAAGTTATAGCACTTTATTTTATGGTACTGGTATTCATTTTAGTGACCATGAAATAGATATTTCCCTATCGGATTATTCAAATGGCTACTGTCTCTTTGCGTTTGACCTGAGTCCGGATTTATTAGCAAATTGTGCAACTCATTGGTCTGTTTTGGTGTGTTATACCCTGCGTATACTGTATCGAAACGTATTTAACACATCATCGTTACTGCACTGTCTGTAAAGCTCGCCTCGCCAGTTATCGAAATTGAATACAACAACCAGCCGCTTTTCCCTGAATAAAAACCAGCGACATCAAGGACAAGTAATCAGCCTACACGAGGCAGCACTTGAGAGCAGTAGTATGGCACCCAATAAATTTAAAGAAGGTTTAAGAAAAGTTTTGTAGTTGAAGAAATTGCCATATTCTCAGTTGAGGTGATTGGCATTGAATAGTACTGGTCATTGGCTAGTTGCACCAGCTTAGGGCCAAATCGAAGTGGATTTCGACGACCGCCGAGAAAATCTGTGGTTAACTACGAATTTCCACCACTTAAAATGGGATTATGGTGACACACCGTACAAGGCAATCAGCCAAATTCTTCAGCAGATAACTGAAAATGTGGCTAGAATCTATGTGTGGCGACGTGGAAAATTAATATTGTTGCAACGACTTTTACTAAAAACAGGTGTGAATTTAGAAAATTATACCCCCAGTTATAAGAGTCTATCAGAAAATAAGCTTTTTTGTATGTATCATGCAGAAAGTGACGTTCATGTTTATTATGCGTGCGCTTGCCACAATGCTGTGACATTAAGAGCATGGATAAGGCAAAATGTTTATACTTGGAAAGTTGTGCTTGAGGATAGTGATATTAATAGCTTTGGAACACCGGTATATAGCGCATCTCTCAAATAACAGTAAAATTTCACCTGGTAGTACTTGGGTTTCACTTGCGTTGAGTAGAAAATTTCTGAAATAGAAATTGATTGACTGAACACAACGAGTGATTTAGCCGCCGCTACCGTTCTGTACCAAATCAAATTAGTGAATTTAATGTCGCTCACTCGTGGTGTCAACAGCGACAGCAGCGTGAAGGGGGTTTGAGGAATTTCAGGGACAACCGAGTTTACCTCGAGATTATTTTTCAATGTATTTTACCGCCTCGTTGTTTCTCACTCTCTTCTTCCGTTTTGTTAATGGGCACTGAGAGGATAAGAATGGATTCTTTGTCAGAGAAATCAATATTTCAATGATTATTGTTTTTGGTGGACGTAAACCATATATTTACCTTCAAATCTTTTCAATGGGGAGGATCTGGCAGATATGGATTGGCTTGTTGTCGAACACATTGCACAGTTCTCTTTAGGCAATCTGTTCGAGGTAGCTCGGCAGCCACTGGTGATGTAGCAGTACCAAATCATCATTGACTATTCGACTGGTGGTTTCGTTTGACCTCCTGGCTCTTTTTTTCGTTATAAAGCCTTGCCTATCATAAGAGCAGGAATGTGGGTACTGAAGGTTCTCTCCTTCGCACTGCCCTTGATCCTAATCCACTTTGTCAACAGTTTCACTCCCGGTGTCTACCTGTTCATAAACCTCTCATAAGCTCTGCCCATAAGACAAGACTCTCTTGCGTGCCGCCTTGCTGCACCGGTTAACTTCGATTTGGTGTGTTTGGTACAAATTTGTTTTTTTTCCTCTATCTTTTTAACGATCCGGGTGAACTCTATGGCGATTTTTTAAAAATTGGTATCCATATGAGTCTTGGGAGTATCTATGACAGGCATGGGTAAAGTCGGACCTTCGGGAGCCCTCGCGAGATGCAGCTATCGACATGGTAAATAACACCTCAGCATCGAACGATGGCATAGCTTGTGAAGACCACAGTCGTCAGCATAACCTTATGTTTTTACAATTTTTCATTTTTCTTCTTACACGAAGCCCTTCATCAAGCAAATGAGAACTTAGGAATAAATTAAATTACTATAGGAAAGGCGTCTGGGAGAGTACTCTCACTCACGAATACGGAAAGAATAGACTTACTTTTCCGTCCGGCACCACTTTTTTCTATTTTTAACTCTCTCTTTCGTGATCAATCCCACAATGTGAAATAGCCGTCTAATAGTTGCCTCTCCAGAGTCCGAGATAATAATTATCAAATTTCATATAACGAAGAATTTTCAATTTTTTGTATTTGCCTTCATCGCTCTTTACTTCCCTCTAAAATGTCTCAATTGCTTGTTTGAGCAAATTATCTGCGGAGTTCGAATGCGCTTTAAGTTATCGCACATCGGAAATTCTGAGTATTTTCCACTTATTCACGATCTCCACTATTCCATTCAAGGATGGCATTGATCAGAAACTTTGATTCATCAATTACAATCTAATCACATTTTAAATGAGATTTCAAAAGATTATTAATTTGGTTTCATCTGCGAAAAATACTTGTTATGGAATTCAGGAAATTTTTTTCTCAATTCTCATTTTAACTAATTGGATTGCAGTCGCGACATCATCGATGCCCTGCCATTCTTGCTCGGTGTTTTTTTTTATTTGAAGCAAAATTAATTATTGTAAGAGTTTTTCCCGGGTCAACCGGGAAAGAGGTTTTCCCGGGAAACACCTCGGGATAATTCCCTCACTAGTCTGGCGGTCGTCCCTATCGTTCATGATGGGGCGCCAGCCAGTTTTTTATGGAAAACCTGACGAAAACCAGCCGCGAAGGTGGCTCCGCGGACTCTCGGTGGCGGGTCTCGTAATGCCGAGCCAGCATCAGCATGACATGGTAGAGTGGGCGACGTTCACCAACGTCTGAGTAAGTCCGGTTACCAACATAAGCCGCAGGTGCGGCGTCGTAACGCGAGACTATTAGGGAACGTACCCCCGAGGTCTTTCGCGGAAAGATTTGGCCACCCCTCACGTCTTCTATTCTCCTCCAGGGTAGCCCGACCCGGAACGAGACACAGATTACCTGCGAATCCTTCTCACACCGCAGGGTGCTAAGCATCTCAAGGTACGTGCGACATTGGCATCCGGACATCTTTCTCTCACCCACCTTATGTCCACCCCAACTCGAGGATGCTTAGTAATAGCAATCTCATCGCGAGCCAAAACCAGAGCTATTTCTCACGGAGGCATGTGCGATAGGGCCTACGGGAATCGACTCGATTCCCAACCCTGGATCCACCCCAACACCATGAATTTCACCTTGGAGATGGGTCTCTGTGGCCGAAAATGATAGTTCTGCAGCCACCAAGCAATCCATTGGGAACACGTACCCAGCATAACTCGAAGGGGTCATTGCCCCCAGCGAGTGCCGAGTTCCTAAAGCATCCGCTCGACACCAGCACTCAACTCCGACTGCCTCGAGATCTTCCAGGGCCTTCTCCCCCTAGAATCTCTCGGCGTTTGTGGGTCATCCGTTACCCCACAGCCACCAATCAGCTCGGCAGGATCACGGGTACGCTAGTCCTTTCACCTATCCGTTGGTCCCTGGTCTAAATCGACGGCGCCCATCAGTTAAGGATGGACGACTAATATATACTGGTTGCCCGCTTTACTACGTGTAAAGAGGCCCATTATATCGGCCGATATTCGGGACCATGGTTGTTCGATCGCTCAAGGTCCCATTGTCCCTATCGGCATTTTCTGCTGCACTTTATAGTGCTGACACTCGTGGCATGTACTTCTGTACGTAATTACGTCCTGGAACATCGCTGGCTAATAGTAGGTCGTCGCTAGGCGATGACATGTCTTATCGGCACCTTGGCGTCCGGCGTGTGAGGTATCGTGACATTCACGAATCGCTCCACGATGTAACTCTCGAGGGAGAACTGATTTCCACTCGTTTAGATCGGTGTTATTCACCGAGGCGGTTAGGCTCGGTTGTCGGTGATATAACAGTCCTTCCGAGATCTTCCAGCTTTGGTATCTCTCTGGGACTCTCTCGACCATCAGTGGCGCAGATACCATTTGTCGTTGGTTTCCACCGCTGCTGTGAGTGACTCCTTCACGACCTCGGGGCACGTGATAAGACGTCCGGTACGTGATGTAGCGCACCTTTACGATTTTGTAATCGTACTCCATAGGCCTCAAATTCCATTTCGCAAGTCTTTCGGCGGGATCATTAATGTTAGGAAGCCACCGAAGACTGCTCTGATCCGTAATCAATGTGAAGGGGTAGCCCTCCAAGTAACAACCGAACTTCTTTACGGACCATACGACCGCTAAACACTCTTGCTCAGTGACCGTATATTTGGTTTGTGGATCCGTCAGGGAACGGCTAGCGTTGGCTATTCCCCGCTCCTGTCCGTCTTGCACCTCCGTGAACACGGCTCCCAACCCCACACTATTTGCATCGGTTTGCAAAGTAAAATGTAGGGAGAAGTCTGGGCATGCAAGTGTCCGAGCCGAGGTGAGATGCTTTTTCAGCGCCTCAAACGCCTCGAACACCAAAAGGCTTTTGCAGTTCGTTTTCCCAAACCTATGGCTGTTTTACTTTTGTTAGGCGTATCAAGGGCTGGGCCACCGTGGCGAGCTCTGGTATAAGTCGTCTGTACCAGGAGGCCATTCCGAAGAATCTTCGGATTTGTTTTAGATTCTTGGGTACTGGAAACTTGATGACCGCGGCGGTTTTATCCGGATCGACTTGTAACCCCTCACTATTGACCACGAATCCGAGGTATTTCACCTCGGATCGCCAGAACACATTCTTTTCACGGTTTATGCTTGGCCCGTGGTCTCTCACTTTATCCAGTACTCCTCCGAGCCACTCTAGGTGCTCGTGGAATGTATTGGAGACTATGATAATGTCGTCTAAGTACATGAATACGTGGGGGTACATTTCTGGACCAATTGTTCTGTCCTTCTGCTCTTTGGAAGATTGCTGGAGCGTTCGTGAGGCCGTATGGCATTAGTTCGAATTGAAAGAACCCTCGTCCTGGTACCGTAAAAGCGGTGATCTCTTTAGAGTCTTCCACTAATATTATCTCCTAATACGCTGCACTCAGATCTAGAGTGAAGATGTAGTTGGCTTGCTTGACTTCATTAACCCATCGGAAGTCGATACAAAATCGATACTTCCCGTTAGATTTCTTTACCTTGACGACTGGGCTATTCCAGTCATCATATCATCCACTTCTTTCCACATCGCTAATTTTAAGTTATGGGAAGTTAATCGGACTCGTTGCCGAATCGGTTCATGGCCTTCCACATCAGTAGCCTCACCCCTCCCTGAAGAGGCACCGTGATTTTGTAAAGCGTGTGCCAGTTCTAACTGTTTGAAGAATAAATTGTCTTATTCGTCTATTTCTACTATTCGCAGGTCGGTCTCGGCATGATTTGCCGATCTGATAGCGGTTCTCTGAGGGATGCTCGGATTCTTTGCACTCAGGTAAGCGAAGCCGGGGCAAAGTGACTCCTCTGGCTGCCTAGGGGGCTGCCATTTTTGGGCGCTTGCGTACAGGGTTTCCTGTCGCATTGCATGCGTCTCAAGTGCGTTCATTGTGACATTGGCGTCTTGGTTGAAACCAAGTCGGAACTTGGGCAGCGTATTGTGGTACTATACGTCAGCCTTTGTTGTTCCGGCCAAGGTGGATCCGTTCTGGCGAATAGCCCCTTTAGGTTGGGCACGAATTGGGCCACGGATTCATCCTCACCCAGTGGCCGGCTCGCTATTTCCTCGTGGAGCACTACTTGGTAGTCCCCTAAGTTCTCTCTGAAGGCATGACAAGCGTTTTCACACGAGTATACCTCTACTTGGCAGTACCAAGTTAGTGCATGTCCGCTCAAACACCCTCTCAGTATTCCCAACAGGTCGGTTTCCCGTATGCTGATGGTCTTCATGGCGTCATCTACTCGGGATATGAAATCCTTCACATCCTCGTGAGGTCCTCCGGAGAATTGTACTCCATATTTCTTTAACGCCTCTAGAGCGTACTGGGTGTTCAGCAAATTTTGTCGGCGAGGGCGGTACTCGTAGTCGCTCGCTTCATCTGACGAATATCTCTGCATCCTTCATGGCGCAGGATTTAGTCCCTCGAAAGCTGGCCTTCCCCTTGCGGGGACTTGCCGTTGCTTCTCCCTTTCTCGATCATTGTCGAGTTCCTCCTGTTGGTCTCTCATTGGGCCTATTCGCCTTCGGAGTTCCCTATCGAGGCGTTGCACCTGAGCCAATAATTCTGCAGCTATCGGTGTCGCCTTCGTCACTTTTACCCCTGGGATTTCCTCTGTGGGGGTTACGGCGCTACCGGCATTTCTACTGTTTCGACCGCTTCCGTTCTTGCCCCCTGGCGGCCTACCTCGTGTTCGAGGGGCGGGATTTTCGTCCCTAATGCGGAGGGTGCGAGCGTGTTCCACGAGTATTCGTATCTCTTCCAGGAGTCCTCTTAGTGCTGCGGCACTAACGTCCTCCTTCTTCGTGGTTCGAATTCCTCCTCGCACTCGGAGAAGTCCTCTTCGGTCTCACTGCTTCCTTGGGCGCCTCTTCGCTCCCCGCGACTGGCCGGGAGGTTTTTGAGCCTCCTGCCAGGGTTCGTTCCCTCAGGGCGTACCAATCCCGTTGCTCCTTCTTCAGGGGATTTCTCACCCTTTAGTTCGTCTAGTTTTGGCGCCATGGTTGCTGCCAATTACTTTTCAAGTTCTGCAGATGTATTACCTCTGGCGTCTCTCGACAAGAAAGAATGAGTTTTCCCAGACACGGCTCCTTTTTATGCAGTTTTCTGGGGAAGTTTTTATCCCTTCTTCTCATTCTCTGATAGCGCCCCCTATTCCGGAGCTTACCACGCTTACGTTCGACTGGGGATAATTTGATCCTTTGCGAATTTGTTCTAATATGGAGTTTTAATTATTTTCCCCCATCATTTCGCCTCCAGTGTTTTGAATTTATTTTCTTTTGGAGCTCATTGTCGAATTATTCGCGTGAATTCGTTTCACTCGACTGTTCGGTTTCAATTTCAACCTGATGACTCCATCTCTTGTAATCTTCCATCGGAAGCGTTACCATATGATGAGTTTTTCACCTGTCGGTAATCGCCGTCGTTCGATAATTCAGGTTCCCTCATTATCGACTGTCGCATTGATTTCACACATCCGTCGGTAAGGAAGAAATCCTATTACCGACCGTCGCGTGTGTTTGATATTTTAACGACGGTTGGCCGAGTGTGGTACCGACGGTTGGCCCACTTGGGGGGAGGCGCTAGATGGCGCCTGCTACACGACTTTGTGCTAAACCACCTGTTATGGTTTTCGCACGTGCTGGCACTCGGAAAAAAAATTTTCATTTTTCTTTTTGTAAGGGGCTTTCGCGTTCGGAGATGTACAGACTCCTCCAGCGAACTATTCGCCCTTTGCGTGGACTGTTCAATTCACAGGCGTGACTTTTCCCCCTTTCGGGGGTTTGAGAGGGTTTGTGTGGTGTTTTCAGACCACTGCTCTCGCTGCTCGGCCCTAAAAAAAAACATCCCAAGAAATAAAACAAGAAGAAAATGAAAATTTCCAATAAAATGTGTTATAGACCCGAGCGGTTGGGTTCGATATTAGGGATAGATCACTTGCAGATAATTAGAAATTAATATCTCTCAAGGAGATTCAACTTTTTAATGAAAAACGATTTATTAAATAAATAAAGTCTTGACTAATGCCGTAA
>NW_011887856.1:130518-140748 GCF_000806365.1 Fopius arisanus
CGAATATATGTGGACTTATTCCACAAATATTCGGGTTAGTTTATAATTCAATATCAACATTGTCTGATTTGGCATTACATGTTTTGAATAATATGTGCCACTTCGTGTGTCCTCATATTATCTAGATCAATGAGAAATTACCTAATACTATTTCTTAATTAATTGTATTTCTGGGGCATAACAAATGGCCTTTTGAGGATTTACCTGTCTTACTCAGACTGGCTTCACCTCTTCCTCCGTGGATGGAGTTTCCTCCATTTTCTGCACCGGATTTAGGGTGAGTTACTGGGTCTTTCGGCGCAGCTTCCTCAGCTCCTTTCTTTTCGCCCTCGCCTCCTCTGATCTCCTGGAGGTCTGTGAGGTCCGGCGTCTCTCTCGGCTTCTGCTGGGTGACTTCCCTTCAGCCCTCTCCCTCACCTGGAGCTTCTTGGCCTGGTCCATGGCCTTGATGATGTCCCGAGGGACATTCCGCCCGAACTCAGGGATCCAGGGGCCTCTTGCCTTCTTCTGCTTTTGGCAAATAAGGCAGTCCTTGCGCTGCTTGCCCTGTCTTCCACACTCCCTGCAGTTGGTGGGTGGTTCCGGGCACTCCTTTCCACTGTGTCCTGGCTTGTGGTAGTTCCAGCACAGTCTGTCTGGCGCAATCCGGTGGCGGCTCGTCTTCCTCGCTGGTTCGTCCTCAGGGTGAGTCCCTCCGACGAGTTCCGATTGCCTGGAGACACTCTCACTGTCTCCAGGGATCTTCCTCTTCGGGATTCGAGCCCATCGCCGCCATGCTGCAGCAGCTGGCGACGGAAGTCGGCCTCTTCTCCCAAGGAATTTTCAGTCCTTGCGCGAGGAATTTTCTTCCTCCCTGGCTCCTTTTCCCCCCTTTTCTTCAGGGTCGTCTCTGGTTTCGGTGTCTTCGAAGGTTGTGACGCTTCCTGGGGAAGAAGGCGTAAAACCTGCTCCGCTACCTTAGTAAATAACTGTGAATTTCGCGTGAGCGCCTCCACAAGCGACTTTAACAAGGCAGCGTGAGCTGCCTCAGGGGAAGGTACCTCCTCCGTCTCCGTGGCCACCTTCCTCTCCTCCAGAAGGGACTGTTCCTTCTCCGACGGGGTGGCTGTCGTGGAGGGTGGTGGGGTAAGTACTGTGGGGCTCACCTACTCCGTGATGGCTACGTCCATCGGTTCATCTTCGCTGCCCTGCAGCACTGCGTGGAGCGAGTCAAACTCCACGTCCGATAAACCCCGATCTGGCATATGGAAATGCAATAGTTCCGCTATAATAAGGTCGGCGTCACCTAAGGGTGACTCCGACTCAATATTATCTACTCTCGAGACAGGTAAAGTCCCGTCACGAGTATTGGATGACTCTTTCGAGTCAAACAAACCTTTTTAGTCTATCTCAGCAGTCTCCACTGCCTTCTGCACCAACTCTTCGAGGGTAGCGTCCTTCGACATGATTCTTGGGCTCAGTGACACAAAACTTTTCCACGAGGGAGCACAAAAATTTTCCGTCCGCACGGGTTAACGGTTGAAACGAAAAGAATGCTCCTCGTGGCTATCTCACAGGACTATCGGAAGTCCTGAGTGGGGGGATAAAGGCTGATCTCAATTAAATAGATCGCCACAGGTGGTTCCCTCTAGTGACTTTTGACCGATATTTACATATCGGCGCGCTCTTTAAATGCCTTTGATGACCTGTCCATCATCGGCATTTAAACTTTTACCTCCCAAGTGGTGACCCGTTCTGTGGCACCCTCTAGGGAGGAAAAGGATTACTTCTCATTACCCTAGTCAGTAATCACGGTCACTCAGGGTTCCCTGTTATTCACGGAGTATTTCTTCCGTCAGATGCCGCCACCACTATACCATTTAGGTATAATTGGGGCTATTCCGTTGGAAAACTTTAAAAAACCAAGTTTTCGGTACCTGGAACACTTTCTGGATACATCAAAATTGTCCGCTCGTTCCTCCTCTATATTTTGTTCCCTTGAGCGAAAAAACGATCGAGATCCTATTTTCGCGAGAAAATGCTGTCTTCTCCCCGAGGAAATTGGCTTCCGCCCCTCGTCCTCGGGCCCTTTAATTTGCTTTTTGGAAAAGATGAGTCCAACCTTCCCCGTACCACTCTCCCCCAGGTGATGAGACGAGCGACGTACCAGGTCTATGCAAAATCTTCCACTTTCGGAAAATTAACTCGTCGAAGGAAATGCATACTATTATTTTTAAATAATATATTTTTCATTCGTGGTTCGTCACTGTAACGATTTTACTCCCAGTTTTGGGGTGAGTTCTTTTCCACTTTCCTGTTGCAGAGAACCACCCCATGCCCTCCAGGCAACCCTCTCCCGGGTGATGAGGAGAAGAATCCTCACAGGTGCGGAAAACTCTCCCAAAAATTACTTGCATTTCTTTTCAGGCAACTTCCTTCCGAAATTTCCTATTGGTTATCGTACCGATAACGAGTATTTGCCCTTTTTTTCAGATATACTTTTTGCTGCTCGGTTTAGCGTGGCCCCACTCGGGCGCCATTTTGTTAGAGTTTTTCCTCGGTCAACACCCCGCGATAAGTCCCTAACTAGTCTGGCCGTCGTCTCTATCGTTCACGATCGGGCGCCAACCTGACAAAAACCAGCCGCGAAGGAGTTCGTCGAGGCCGCGGACTCTCGGTGGCGGTTCTCGCAATGCCGAGCCAGCATCAGCATGACACGGTAGAGAGGGCGAGGTTCACCAACGTCTGTATTCCTCTGTAATAGTATTAAATTGGGGTTTTTTTTTCAATTTCGTTTTCTTTTTTTTCCGGGCTGCCTTGAAGCTCGACCTACGGTTTCCTTCTTTTGTGTTTTCCCTAGCCTTATCCTAGCTCTTCCTCGCGTGGTGGGATGACTCCCTGTGGACTACCCTCTGTCCTTTCTCTGTTTGAATCCGTACATTGTTCCGCTCGAGAATTTCTTCAATTTTGTACTGTCCCTTCCAGTCATCGTCTCTCTTTCCTAGTCTTGGTTCCCTGCAGATCCATACCTAATCCCCTGGGCTTAGGCCTGTGGTCTTATTTTTTCGGTCATAATATCTTGTTGGCCGCTCTTTTGATTGTATCAGGTTTCCCTGGGCTTTTACGCCGACTCTTCTTAATTCTCCGGTCAATTCCTGGAAGAATTTGCAGTAGGGTTTGCCTTCTAGTCCTTCGATCGATCGATCAAAAACTAGTTCGTGTAGTATTCTGTGTTTTCATGGGCGCTAGCGTTGTAGGCGAACATGGCCATGTCTAACCATTTGTCCCATTCTTCGCTGGTCCCGATCTGTGTCTTCAGGAACTATGTAAGGACATGATGGCTGCGCTGAAGGGATCCATTTGACTGTTGATATCGTATTCTGAAGAGTTTGAAGAATTCTGCCGTGATTTGCCGCTCCTAAAATTCGTCCCTCGATCCAATAGAAGTACCTGGGTAGCCCCGAATCTACAGATCAGTCCCATTGCAAGGGCTTTTGCCACATCCTTCGCAGTTGCATGTTTCAATGGGATGGCCAGTGCCTATTTCGTGAGGCAATCCTGGAGGGTCAAGATGTAGATATGGCCCCTGTCACGTCTACCTGAGGATGTCTACCTGCCCGTAAATATCCATTAACACCTTCTCGACCGCGTCTATCGGGGTATCTTACAGATCTTAAGGTGGTTCACGATGCTCCGAACATCCTATTCCATGAGCTTCCAATAATAGTGGAGGGAGACACCGTATAGGGTTTTCTTTATGCCGTTGTGACCCCCTACTGCCGACGCAAGTTTTTCTCTTATGATGTACAGGCGATCCTCAATCATCGGTAGCTCCAACGTTCGAGTGCAGAGGACAATTTTTGTGTTGCTTCCTCCAACCATTTTCTTAGGCTGTATCGGACCGCTCATCTCGATCTCTCGGGAAGGTTATCGGGATCGTAAACCATCCGGATGGTTTCTGGATTTTCTCGGCTTATGAGGTTGATAAAGGTGGTGAAGGCCCTTGTTGTGTTTTTTTTCAACAATTCTTTCTCGGCGCTTTCTTTGACAACTAAGCCGTAGCCGCGGAGTCCGGCTTTTTTCACCTGTAATATTTCTCTCACTGCCATGGTTGCCGTTGTGAGGTCATCGAGATTGAACCACGCCTTTTCAACCAGTACCCTTAAGCAGGCGTTGTCTAGCTCCCCTGTTTTTGGGAGGAAGAACACGAAGTTTCCCTTATCCTCAGTCATGTGCTGAGGTTGAAATCGGTTTCAAGGTCGCTGTTAGGTGTTCGTGTTGTACCAGAGGTTCCTGGAAGGGCCTTCTCTTCCTTGGCCGGCGGTTGGAGCTGCCTGTCTCTTGGGTGGTACAGACTTTCTTCAGTGTCCCCTTTAGATGCGGATGCCTCATTCCCTAGATCCGTATCGAAGTCTACATATTTTAGAGGTGGAACATCCTGGCTTCTCCTTTTTCTATTGCCATCGATCCTCCTCAGTCGATATTTCGACTGGTGCTTTTCGAGGCCGTCCCCGTTTCCTCTTTGCGGGCGAGTCCTTCGGGAGGTCTCGGTTGTCGTTGCTTATTCCCTGGGCATTTTCCTGGGGCGTTCCTGCTTCTTCTTTATAGGGGCTATTGTCATTGTTTCCTGTTTTTTCGTTTTAGTTCTCTCTCGGGCCCTTTTTTCGGTGATTTTCCGATGGTCATGGTTAACCGATATTACCAGGCATTTCGGTATATAGGTATGGCTGCCTTGTCCCTTTACTTTATTTACGTCGGGGGACAAGGTTGACGTGATAACTCGGGGTCCTACTGTCTCGTAGGGTGAGAAATTTTTGTACCAGTCACCAATTTTCATCCTTGGGTAGCCTTTTTTCTCGCTTTCACCGTCCATCGAATTTCGCGATAACGCGTCAGCATAGAGGTTCATCTTTCCTGGTTTGTATTTAATGGCGTAATCGTATTCGTCGAGTGGGTTCGCCCAACGACGTAGTTGGGCCCCGCGGTCCTTGATTTTCCACAGATTTCAGCTACGTCCGGAACTGATGATCCGTGAGTAACGTAAATTTTTTCCCTTATAAGTTTGGCCGAAATTGCTCGATCGCAAAAATTATGGCTAGCTACTATTTTTTCGCCCCAGCGGGAGCAAAGTACACACTTCTGGCACTGGCTGTGCTCCTACGGCGGGGAGAAAAATGGTGTTCTCACCACGGAAGGTAAAATAAAGAAGGCTTAACCACAGGCTTACCACCTTCGCCTTCGCTTAGCGCTAATTCTGCACCTCGACAAGCCTTTTTTACTTTACCTCCCTGGGTGCGAAATATACTATTTGTTGTTGTGTAATTTTTTTCCGCTCTGGTCATAACCCAAGAGACGAAGTACATGGGCGGATCGTTGCCTACCTCGCCCTGGCTTAGAATTGCACCGACGGCGAAATCGGTTGCATCGGTGGTGACGAGGAATGGACGGGAAAAGTCTTGATGTTTCAAAGTCAGGTATGACGTAATCCCTTTCGTCAAGTTGGCGAATGCAGCCTCTTGTTCTTTCCCGAAAACGAAGGGGTTTTCCTCCTTCAATAATTCTGAGAAAGGTTTTGTCTTGGTGGCATAATGTTTTATAAATCGTCGATAATACCCCGATAAGCCTAGGATTTTCCGGATCCCTTTTCGGTCTTTAGGCTTAGGGTAACTTCGTATGGGTTCGATCATTTTTGGATTTGGTTTTATTCCCTTTTGGCTGACCCAATTACCGAAAAATGTTGCTTCCTCCCGTAAGAATTCGCATTTTTCAGGGCTCAGAGTCATATTGACTTTGTCCAGTCTATTCAGAAAGTGTTTATGTTTTTGGCGATGCTCTTCGATTGTTTTCCCGTACACAACGATGTCGTCCATGTACACGAAAAGTCCTGTTCCTTGTAGTCCTGAGAGTAGTACATCTATGGATCGTTGGAAAGCTCGTGGACGCTTAGCGATTTCCATTGGCATTATTGTTTAGTGAAAATGTCCTTTATTCGCCGAAAACACGGTTCTTGGGCGACTTTCTTCATCTAGAGGAATTTGGTGGGAACCTGAAACTAAGTCGAAAGTCGAAAAATATTTCATGCCTCCTAATTGGTCGAAGTTGTCCGTGATATTAGGTAACGGATACGCGTCCGCGATCATTTTTTCGTTTAACCGTCGGAAGTCGATGACCATGCGTCACCGTTTTTCTCGGTCGGGCCCTGGTTTCTTGCATACCATCCAGGTCGCTGCATTGTACGGAGAGTCGGACGGTTCGACAACTTCCGCCTCGAGCACCGTTTCTATTTGCTCGTCGGCTTTACCCCTGATGTGGAAGGACAGTCTAAATTGTCGCACAATTATAGGGTCGTAGTCTTTCAGTTTGAAATAGTACCCTGGAGTCGCGGTATCCTTTAATTTTTCGCCATCCAATTGACAAACCCAAGGGTTATACCTGACGACATTCTGGGTCTCTTCTTGCATTTCCTCGTTTCGCCCTTCTAGCCTCAAGCATTCTATGACTTTCTGAGCTCTTGCGAGACGCATTTCCTCTGACATGATCTTTAATGCCTTGATCTGTTTTTCTGTCGTGATACTTCTGATTTCTACCGGTTCGATTTTAGATATCTCTTCTCTTTCTAGGATGTTAGACGCTTCTATCAGTGCACCCCCCCCCCCCCCCCCCCCCCCCCCCCCCCCCCCCGCTTCGGCGCAATGATGGCCTCGCCAAGATACACTATATCTATGTGGGCTCCCATGTCGACGAAAAATTGTTCCTTCCCAGTCACCATTTTGTCCACTCGCAGTGTAATTACATGGGCAGTTTTTAAAATTTCCTGTTTAGGCGCGATTGACTCCCCCATGTCCCTGAGTCCGGTGTCGCGCCACTCTTCCGGACTCACATCTAGCTTAAAGCACTGGATGGGTCCTGAGCTGGGGTTGCCCTTGCCTCTGCGGAGTCTTGTTGCGTTCTGTTCTTCGCTTTCCTGGTGTAATTTTTTTCAGGTCGTGGTACAGGCCGATTTGCTGACCGATTCCTACTGTTTCGGTTGTCGTATCTGGCATGGCGATTTTCGCGTGGGGCTAGCCTTTGATCCTGATTTCGATATTTTCCCGGCTGTGACACTGTTGCTTTTACATTGAATTCCCTGACATCCGACCTGTAAATTTCATCGTCTTGTTCCAATGAAAACGTAAGAATTCCAGCCAGATTTGTAATTGGTTGTCAAGGGTTAATGATCCAGCAAAATTTATCGCATTCGTCCATGTCTTGAAGTCGTCTTTCGATTGACACCGCATGTCCAACAGCTTCGTCAATGGTTGCGGGATTAGCTGACTACATCATTGCATTTATAACCCGTTTTAGCCCGATTATAAAAGATTGCCGAGCTTTTTCAGAAACTCCGTCCATTGTGATCCCGAAGTCGACGTTCATATCCGTTTCGAGTCCGTGCTCTGAGTTCAAGGGCTCTGAAGCGAATAACGTAGAATAACGAGCTACTGACTGGTTGTCCTGGTGAGTTAGTCGCGAAATTCTAGCGACGATCTGTCGGGGGTTTTTGCCTATTTCCCAAAGTTAGTCGAAGCTTTATGATGAGCTCGTCGATTGTGTTTATTGTCGGTTATATCGCTTTGACCATCGCTCGAGCTTGTTTACTATACTTGACCAAGGATTGATAGATGAATAATCTTTGATTACATTCCCTCAGAATTTCTCGCGAGTAATGAAGTGCCGTTATCAGTCCCTCTACGTCTTTTCCCATTTCGAACCTGGGGAGAGGTCGGAGCGCATTTTTCATGTTCTGATTCGTCGCATATTGATTCCCGTCCCATTAAAATAGGGATATTGGGGCATTTCTCCCGCAGGTCCTTAAGGAGTGAAAATAGGTGGATGCAGTAGCCCATTCCCGGGATGTTCGTTTAGCTTATCCCCAGGGTCCCGGGATTAAAAGTGCCTGGGGTGAGTAAACCCTGAGTGGTATCCTGGGCGAATACGCTTTGGGGATAAATTATCGAGAACTGAGGGAGTGGAAATCTCGCGCTAGTGGTTGACGTCTGGGGGTTCGTCGTTGTCACCCTGTTGTGGGTGTAGTTGGCCTGTGTGTCGTCGATGTTACCGTCGAAGGAACGTTACCTCCGTCACTGGCTGGTGTGGCTCCCGACCCGTTCGTTTCCAGTCCGTCGGTCATGGCTCTAATTCGTCCTCGTGCTAGAGGGGTGAGATATGGTCCTTTGCGGTGGTCTATACGGTCTCGGTGGCCCACGCGACGGCTCAGCGATTTTGAAGGGAGTGTGGAATCAATTCTGACAGGTTTCTGGAAATTACGCCGGCCCGATGATGGTCAGCCGTATCCGGAGGTGCATTTTCCGAATGCAAGTCTTCTGTTGCTGATTCCTATACTCTCTGATTCTCCTGATGCTGTCGATCCTCCTGCGTGGTTGCTTCTATCCAGCAGCACTGTTATCTTCTCCTCGGATGTATGTATGTATGTATGACCTTCGTCACTAATAGTCGGCCTGCTCAGTCTCACCGAACCCACAAGTGTTTCGCTTTTACTTTTTCCAAAAGTTCTCTATGTGCACCGTCACATAAATTCATTCCTCGTGGTTCTCCCTGCACTGGGATCCCCTCACTGACTGCCCAGAACACGTCGGGCGCCAATGTGACGTTTGGAGGTCTATCCCACCAATTATTCCACCTTTGGTGCGGCTAAAATGCTGAATGACCCCCAGGCAATGCCTGTAACTGAAGCTCGGGGCTGCGATGTTAACCCTCTCATTGGCTAACTGGTACGTGCTGAGTTCATTCAGGATAGGTGGTTTTTAGAGTAAATCAACTGAAACCGAGGTTAGAAAAGTAAAATATCATCTATTAACTGAGTTGCTGTTACACTCGATCTTGTACTAGATATTCCGCTGGGTACGGTTATCGCGGGCTAAGATTCTGATATGTTGATCCTCCAGAGCCGGCTGCTCTGGCTAAGGTGTACCCCTGATCTGTATCCAGACCGACCGTCCTGTTGGACTTCTGACCGTAATCTGCTTTTTGAGGAGTCCCAGGGAAGCTTCACACCCAAAAATGATTAGCTAAGCACTCCCACGGTTTCGTGCATTAACATGTATGAACATTATATTTGACAATGTTTCCACGCAGTCAAACAGTAACAAAGAAAGGACCGGACACAGGAAAACCGTAGGACTGCAGATGCAAGGGGGATCTTAAGACTAAATAAGACGCTGAATACTGACTTATCCGATCTCCCGATCACCTGTCGTCTTCCTAACTAAAAAAATGGACGAAAGCAAAAATCCTCACGTCACACAATCGATCCGAGAATTTGATTTTGTGCCATAATTTATTAATCCGCTATTTCTTTATAATTTTGACAAATGTTTGTAGATTGACTTAGCTTATTTATTCAGATTCTTCACGAAGTCATTGGGAATTCTTAATTATATCGAGTTCGTTAACTTTAAAGTATGTGAAATAGAATACTAACGAATTCATTGAATCAATTTGAAATGTCTTTATTTGAAATTGAGGACGAATAAATAGTCTTAATAATTCAATATAAAAATTTGACTTATTGAGTGAAACCCCCGTTCTCTAAACCCCGCAGAAGGGTGCCGAAAACAAGGCTGAGCCGCCAACCGGGCGCGTCTCCACGTGGCGGATAGGAGTACGGCCAGACGAATTAGCCGGCTCACGACAGGACACGGGTAAAAATACCCGTGGCCCGGCGTTGAGATGGTGAAAAAGACTGCCCATCGGTGGTGATAGGGCGTGCAAATACATCCCTAAAAACCCCATCGCGGACCAACTCCCTAAACGAACGCGTTAGCTACTGTACCAATGGCTTCATGGCGCAGGTGGCGCTGCATAGTTAACGGTGCCGCGCTGATACCAGGTGCCTTCCGGGGGTATTTAGCCAAGCCCCGTGCTTAGTAGGCTTTGCCCGGGTGAGACCGCTTCACCTAGAGGCTCGTGGGAGTCAGATGAATATTGGAATGAATACGGAACAACATCAAAAGAACCCAACGGAGCCTCCTGGAAGCTCAAACGAAGCAGGAAGGAGTAAACAAGCCGGTGTCTAACAAGACCCGGACTAGATACACACAGCCAGGCTGCGACAAAAATGATTGGGCTAGCTCTTGTTTCAGAGAGCTACCCGGAAAGATGGATTTGAGGAGAGCTTTTATGGCAGCTTGATTATCTGTCCCCACAAAAATGTGTTTGTTGATTGCCATCCGGGACACCGGAAGCTCTGAGCAC
>NW_011887856.1:141041-150402 GCF_000806365.1 Fopius arisanus
ATATGGAGCACCGCCGTCCTTCATACGGCATACATTTTTACATCTTAGAAGGGAAGTTTATATAGCAACAACGTTGTTAACGATCATTGTTAGAAAGCGTTTCCAGTCATTCTGATGGAACGTCCGAAAGAATCTCGAGAAAGAGCGATTGATAATCACTCGCAATTCCGAAGAGTCTCTCATTTCTCTTCCGACACCCGAAACGAGTCCAATCGTGACTATTTATTCTCATCAAAGTTCAAACTCAGGCTAGTGGCCTATCGTGAGAACCATACAATAACTATGCTTAAAACGAAAAAAAATACGTACTCCACGATTTCTCATCTGTGGTCTATAAAGCTAGAACGATTTCATTCTTAATTGATTGTGATTGAGCTCCTGCTTCTTGAATCATCGGCTCTCTGGCGCTTTCCTTTCTCCTTTTCCTGGTGCTTCTATACTTTCATATGTCTTGTGTCCACGTGTAGTTGCACCATCCACACCCATTCGTGTTTTAGCGGACGTTTCAACGAACGGTAGACCATATTGAGAAATAGAAAGAAGTTTCGCAACTGCATTCACTTGTGACATATTCACAACCCACGATTATGGTAGATCCTATTTATTACCGACTAATAGCATGGGTGCCTCTTCTACATCTTTCAGCCTTTTGATTTGCTTTGTCTGAGAATGGAAGAAAGCTAATACGTTCTTATCACCCTCGTACGTCACCGTTGGCCCACGATCAACTGCCATAACCTTCATCTTCATACACCTCTCTACATTCACTGATTCCTGATTTCGCCGTCCCAGTGAGAAGTGGCTTGCATATCTAAACTCATGGCATGCGTTTGATAACCCATTTTCCATATTTTTTCCATTTCGTTTGACCTTGACTTGTCGACGTTGCTGAAGAAATCATGAGAGAATTCGCTCGTCAATGTACATGGGACATCACCAGCTGCCATGTAGGGAAACATTCCTTATTGGTGTAGCTCATATTCAATAATTGGGGTTTCGATGGCCTCATTTTTTGAACAAATTTTCACCAATTCACCGTGAAAAATCCGTAGTTATATCGGGGGTAACTGTTCAAACACTATGGTGCAAGAAACTTATTATTTCTTGACTACCATAGCAGTGAATAATTATTTTCTTAAAAAATGAAAAAAATATGAGATGTCAGTTCTTTAAAATTCAATCAAAAAATTATGAATCTAAGGATTTTTTAATAAGGTTCGCCGACTCTTGGCGAGCATTTTCGATACCTGCTCAAAGGGAATCACGGGAAGATGGTAGGCGTATTCCGTCAGGAAAATACTTGGAGAAAAAAATGTTTTGATAATTAAAAAAAAATTCTAACCGTAAACTAATCGATCGTTAGCAATTAGATCTTTTATAATTTTCTAAACCCTTTTCTTCCTTGTGTTGGAACGAAAGGGGATTGAGGAATTGGACGGAATACGCGGAAAATATTGGGAAAATATGAAAATTGCATGCACAGCCGTGTAGAAACCCCATGCCCCGATTATTAATAAGCCATGCATCACGCGCCGCTGCGTATAAAATTATTAATGTGAAAAGTGGAATTCCATGGCAGCTGATAATTTTTCTAAGTCAGGTGAATAATTAGTTATTGCAATGAATATTGAACTTTTGAGAGTAGAGTCCGATAAAGTTATGCGATTTGACAATTGAATTTGATTCATATGTGAAAATCCAGACTCACATAAATATGAAGTACTGAATAAACAAGCATTTCTTTTATAAATAATTAATAGATTCGGATATGCGTTTGTTTCGGAAATTTGTTCCCAAATGCTATCTGAACTTAGTTGCCAAAGCTCTTCGTCGCGTTACCAATTAATAATCTGGTGATAAATGCTGAACTTGGTTTACCGGATCTGGGTGAAGAGATCGACAACGAACTCTCGTGGGGTGATCATTTTGAGTAGATGATGCATCAGTAAGTTCCTTATTATATATTTTTTTTAACAGGGAACAACCAGGTAAATTTCTCTTTACTGTTTGCCCTTATTCCTTCAGAGTGTCTCAGTTGAGAATGTGCTCATCCTTACACCGAGAGGACGAGAGGGAGGAGAGAAGAAAGAAAAGAGAGGAGCTTCCTTGAAGAGTCGTCTCGAAATACCCTTTCCTGTCAGTCAGGCTAGGTGGTTCTTGATTTATTGACACCGCCCGACATTCGGCTACGTGGGCTGTCGGATCTCCTTTCTCTACTCGGATTACATCATGAGATAAAACCGCGGGTACCACCTCCGGCCCTATTGCCTGGTACGGCGACCCGAACCTATACTATACCAGATAACCTCCGTCCAGTTCGGGATAATTTGGCGGCCGGTCTGGGGCGTCGGGAAGTCTGACTTCCGGGGGATCATTTACTGCTACTATGGATTCCCCCCTAGCAATATCTCGTTTTGTCACCCACATTACCGCCACCGTGTTATCCGGCCACACTGAATCGACAGCACATGGCCCCACTATCAGACCGCTTGATATGACGACACAAAATATGGTATCGTCAACTTTAACTTTGTTTACCATTGGGTTCATACTCATACTTGGGTAGTCAAGGCCGCGACGTTCCACTCTTCTGCCTCCTCGATCTTCAGATGTTGTGTTGCGGGCATTCGGTCACTGGATAGGTTGAAATATCGAATAAAAGGTGAACCCTTCAGACGAATTGACTGTAACTAGTCACGACCGGTAGTCTTCGGAGGAGAAAGGATCTTATAAATCTCACTTACTGGGTCATCGGTCAGCCCCAGTCAATCAACGAAATTGTGGCGTCAGTCAATTAGCCGCGAGCATTCAGAGCAGTCAGATGATTTTCATGCAATCAGGAAATTCCCCGCGTCGAGCGACGGCCGTACATCACTGTTCGAGCTGTTCAAATTAGTACATCTGCCTGAAAGTGAATTCAGTACGATCGTCAATTTGTGTAAATTAATTATTACAGTGAATTCGCTGAGAGCATTCGAATCAAGTTTTGTCGCATTGTAACAAATGATAGACTGTAGACGATAAGGCGGTGCGATTCGGCGGAAGAAACGATTGTATTTTTAAATTCAGTCTCTATTCATTGCTCACCGGCTTTTCCGCTACCTCTTTCCCAATCGACCCTATTCCGAGATCCTCACTCACATGACAGGATGTGTAGACTGTCCTCTTTTGCTTCATTACACAATCTGCACCACCCATCCGAGTCGATGCCAATGACTGCAATGTTCTTTAAATCTGTCATGTCCTGTGAGCATCCTGATCGTAGTGGCCAGACTCTTCCTGTCCATGGCCAGTAGATGTTTCGACCTTTTCGTGCTGATGCCAGACATGATTGCCCTGGCCTTCCTGCAGGTCTCTGTGTCTTTCCCCCTCTCCGATTGTTCGCGTCGGAGTTTTTCCTTTATGTGGCTCACACCGACGGAATGGGGGACTCCTACTGGCGAAAACTCGTTCGTGTTTATTGTGTGGATGTCCTCGTGACCTGGAACCCAGGCAAGGGTGACCTTGTTGCTGGTCCCCAGTTTTTCCAAGCTCTGCCTGGTTTCCCAGATCAACTTAGAGTCAGCACTGGATTTGAGGAGAGCTTTTATGGCAGCTTGATTATCTGTCCCCACAAAAATGTGTTTGTTGATTGCCATCCGGGACACCGGAAGCTCTGAGCACTTTTTGATTGCCAGAACTTCCGCTTGGAGTACGGTAGCCATAGTCCCTAAGGAACAGTTGCACCTGTAGTTTTTTTCTGGCCCGTAGAGTCCTCCAAAGCAGCCTCTGTACCCCGAACCATCTGTATACCAATGCATAACATTGGTGCCTGTTTTCTTTACGGTTCCCCAGTTCTCCCTCTCAGGGATGTAGGTGTTGGAATATTTGAATATTTCAACACTACTCAATTTAATATTACATAATATTCACGCGACATCTATCGAGTGATGGAGATTCGCCACAAAATATATCTCATCGGATGTAGAATATTAGTACTTGTTATGAATTCGGAGTAGACATCACGTTGTACTCCTACTCCAAAAATATCTGGACTATTATATCTTAATCATTTAATCAAAGAAACATTTAATTCAATAGTGTGTATTCAATAGAACAAACCACTCTTCTAAATAATTAATTCCAACAAAAAGCTTTCCTGATTTGGTACTTCCTGGTTACTCTATCTTGACCCATCTTCCAGGGATTTTACTTGAGGATGTCAAGCTTGACGTGTGTCGCTTCCGCTTGCATCCATTCCCCCTTGCACATGAGTCTATAAGCTGTTGATTCTGCCCTACTCACCACAAGATGGTCAAGTGGAGGCAGGTCAAGGGCAATTTTCAGGGCATCCAAGGGTGTCGTTCTCATGGCCCTGGTCGCTCCCCTGAGGAATTTTCCCTGTAGGCATCTGAGCCTGTTCCTTATCTCCATCCTCTTCCTTCTGGGCCTCCAGACTCCAGCGGCGTACATCAGCCGCGGCAACAGAACCATCGTATGCAGCCATAGACTGATCTTTGGGGTAAAGCTCAGACTCTGCCCATGGTTCTGCTAGCCCTGTTCGGTCAGGTTTTCTAGGAGCTTGTCGATGACGAGACACCACAACAGTCGACATAGAACTCCGCCCTGGCACCCAGCCGTCGCATGACCTCCTATCTGTATGCCATTGTCATCGACCGTTAAAGACCTGCTCACCAACATGCTTTGTACCCACTCAATGATGGTTTCTGGAAAGCCCCTTCTTGACATAGTTGTTTTTGTGACGTCAATACCTGTGCGGTTAAAGGCTTCCTCATTATTGAGGAAAACGCCCACTGCGAATCCTTTTGCCCCTATCTCTTCCTCAACCTCTGCCACCAGGTGGTGAAGGCTGATATCAGTGGACCTCCCCCTCCTTGTACGCGTACTGAGCAGAAGACAACGGCCTGGCTATTAACCGTGCTTTTTATATATGTATCCATGAGCATCTCCATTGTTTTTAAAACAAAGGGGGTTAGGCTGGTGGGTCGAAAGTCTCTTGGCTTGATATAGCCGTTTCGGCCGGGCTTGGGTAGGAAGACTATTTTCGATTCCCCGCAAATGCGTGGTACAGTTCTCAGTACTACGCTGGCTCTCAGAATTTTCGCAAGAGAACCCAGGATGATGTCCATTCCCCTGTGCAGGAACAACGGGTAGATACGATCCGGTTCTGGTGATTTCAGCGGTTCAAAGTCTTTAATCGCCCATTCTACTCCCTGTGGATACACGATTTTGGCTGCTAGAGCCCAATCCTGTGGTTTATACTGGCTTCCAGTCTCCTTTGCGGCCTTTTCGCGCTTTCCGTGCTTGTGAAACCAAGAAAGTGCTCCTCAAGCAGGAGAGGAAGAGACTCCTATGAGGTTCAGGTATAGCTGTCATCTGGTTTCATTAAACAGCCTAGGTTAGCACCACCCTGAACCCCCAGCACCTTAACCAGCCTGGAGGCCTCGTACAGGTTCTCGACTCCACTGCTGGACGTCTTCCAGCCTTCTCTCCTGGCTTTCGCCAGGGCTATGATCTATTTTTTCGGGAGTAGTTTACGTTTCTCTATGGCCTTCCTCCTGCGTAGGCTGCTGCTGGAGTTTTTCACTTTGTTCCGCGCCCTTCGTACCTGGTCTCTCCGGTTAGCGAGGGTTGCGTTCTACCAGCTCACTTGTTTGGTTTCTTTGATGGCGTACATTACACAGTTGTTTTCAAAAGAGCTTCTGATTGCATCCCGAAAGCTTCAGCCGCATATACCAACCACTTCTTGTTCTTGAACCTGCTGGATACGTCATGGGTTCTCAGTGAGAGCTCCTCCTTGTACCCCGCCCAGTCCGTTTTTTTTTATTTCTCTTCCGTATAGAATCCACTTTGCCAGTCAGCTTAAGGCGTATTTGACCATGGTCAGAGCCCGCAGGTTCTTCAAAGACCCTTCAGCCTTTAACCAAGTCCATCATGCCTGCTGTGCATATGGTGATATCCAGCACTTCCTGCTGTAACGAACATTGAGGATGCCCGTTAGAATACCCAATAAAATTTAGAAATAGAGAGAGAGCAAGGCAAATAAATTACGGGGTAGGTTTAGGAAAATTAGGATTCCCCCCTTTCGGGGTGGTTTAGAGTAGGTTAAGGGTGAGAGGAATTTTTTTACCTCCGGGTCGGGTAGGTCCGGCTAAAAAGCCGGCGCTCTAAGAAAAAGGGATCGACCAATCGACACCCGATCGATTGGTAGGCGTGATTAGGGGGTCAACGCAACGCGACACTGACCTCCGAAAATCAGTTACGCATTAACCGCGAGAACATACGCACGTGAGTGACAAGTGAGGCTCCCAGGACGTGAGTGATACAGTGCACCACCCAGGACACCAGGACAACTAGCTGCAGCCAGGATAGTTCTGAAGCAAAAAAGGAAGGCAGCAAGAAGATCTACCGTGAGTTTTTACGGTTTTATTTTAAGATTTTTCCCCTTTTGGCGGCTCCCCGATAATTATTGGCGGTTGTGAGATTTTTCCGAGCCATGGAAATGGCCTCGGTTATGTCCCCTAAATTTTGGGTGTTTTGTAAGAGGTTTGAGGAGGGTTTTTCCGAATAATTTCGGCCTGCCTTATCCTCCAGTGCGGTTGGGAGGTCATTGGTGTAAATTGTGGGGTTTTGAGGGTATTTTTAAGTAAATTTTGCGTGAAATTGTCCACGGCCAACGAACAAGGCCACTGGTTCTCCCTCGTGGTGCCATCGAGGCAGCCATCGAGCGGCTACGTGCAACAGGTAGGGAATCGCGCGTGAAACTTCCTCGCAGTTATTAATCGCGTTAACGGGGCTATTTATGTACCCTTACACCTAAATTTTTGTGGGGTTGTGGAGGATAATGTCCCGAACCAGATGGTTCAGGGTTTTCCGGAATCTGCGGAGCGGATTCCGACTTATCGAAGTTTTAAGGGAAGTTAGATTTATTTTGTGGATTTCTCCTCGCTGCTAACCGAGCAGCGAGGCATAGTGCCATCTCTTTCCCTCTCTCTCGCTCGCGCTGACTCGTTGAGCGTCCGATTCCGGGACATTATCGATTTCCCGGGCGAAAATAATATTTCGGTTATTCCTCGGATCGATAATCCTTGAGGCCGCATTCCGGTGGGATTATTTTATGGGAATGTGGAATAGTCAACAAAATATTTCGGGTTTTGTTAAATAATTTATGTTTCGCGGTGATTTAATAAGGCGCTTGAAATGGTATTGTGAATTGGGGGTGAAAACTCATATTTCGCGATAATTGAAGAGGAGATAAAATTTGTATTTGGGAATTGGTAGGAACGCTAACATTTAGAGAAAATTGAAATCGCAAACTAAAATTTGGAAGCAGATTAATCTAATAAAATTGTTTATCATTGATTATTCGTGTACTGAACTTTCACGTCAATAGCGGAACACGTAAGGATAATGTTTTGTTGCATTCATTTATTTCTCGCCTCCTTTTTCGTTTTTTTGCTATGTTTCCCGATTTTTGCAGTAACCTTGCCTCCATCTACGATCCACCCCTCTCTCCACAACTGGCATACTGAGCGACCCCAGGACCGTCACCTTTCCCCGAAAGCCTAATTATCCTTTCCGTTCCCTTCAGGTTCTCTCTTTGATTTTAGAGTACATTTTTGAGTTAAGTTTTAGGGTTTTTGAGGTACGATTTTCGATTAAACGAATATTTGAGATTAGTTAAGGTTAGGGTTAGTAATTTTTCCGGTTTGGTAATTCCGGACAAAAATTACCTGGCTCCCATAAGGTTAAATTTTAGCAGGCTTTATTAGGCTTAGGAGAAGTAGGGTGAAGGTAATAGGCATTTTTCATTCCCTGGGAAAATGTCACGTTACACTGCCTTCTACAGTCTGTGAAGGTCGGCTCGCTCCCCCTGCTCAGGACTAGCAGGTCGTTGACCATCATGAAGTCTTGTGGGACTGCTCCCCTGGCATTGGTGTTTTAGCTTTCCCACCCCAGATAGTGTGAGTTAGCGTCGCAACCAATCAGGAGTTCTGTTCCCTCGTTCCTCACTCTGGCCATTGGCGCCTCCACCTCAGGTGTTGCCGGGGGTCCATTGGAGTCATAAGATAGGTAAGCTGATCCTAACATATATTCCAACGTTTCATTCTCACGTATTTCTGCTTTCACCTTGGCTACGGCCAAGTCACCCTCGCTGAGCTGCGGTTTGAGAGTAGCTTCCATCCCTTTGACGAGGATACATGCCCTTATTCTGTGTTCCCTGGGATTCGTGAGAAACAATGTTCCACATCCTCCTAAGCCGCTGATTGTCCTATCCACCAACCGCGGTTCTTGGATGAGAGCTATGGCTGTTTGCATCCCAGCAAGCGTCCTGTAAAGTATGGCCGAGGCAATTTTATTGTGATGCAACTTGTTCCGGACGATTTCGATCGACCCTTGAGCCATTGAAGGGCTCACTTGTCTTCCGCGGTCGCTCCTTGTCCCTCAGAGCGGTTTTTCTCGAGCATCGTCATAGATGCTCTTTGAGTCCAGCAATGGGGTTTGAAATTGCAGGCCTTCCCGCACTGCAACGTTTTTTCGTTGACAGGGGCAGCAAAATGGAGGCTTGTGGTTTCCTTCCGTTCACTGCCCTTGATGACGAGCCGGTCCTTGATTTCGAGTTCCATATTCTGCCTGCCCATACGGCCAATCGCTTCCCGGGCGGACATCTCTTCGTCCTCCACATGCATTACGATTCTGCGGCGCTTTGGCAGTTTCGCAACGACATGTCTCCTGTTTTGTTCTCGGGGAATACCGGGGCTTTTGAGCCACGTCCCCGTCTCTTCATCTGAGCATCTAAAAAAGAATGTTCCGCCTCTCTCCCACATGCCCTCCAAGGTCGGAGCTTTAGTTCCCTTTGGTAGTTGGACACACTAGACTTATGGACTTCAGAAGGCGTTTCAGGCCCTTCAACTCCTCCGGCAAAATCTTCTTTTCCGCGTAGCGCTCTGGAACAAGAGCTAGCTGGATCATTTTTGTCGCAGCCTGGCTGTACTACGTCAGATTGGTCCTTCTTCTCTTCTCTGGCTGCGACGTGCAGGGGCTGGACGTATCGTGCACAGGGGCTTTTTGTTTGCCCCTCTGCACCTTCACTGACTGACCCCCTTGCGCGTTATCTCCTCGGGTTTGTTCAGCCCTGAGAGCCGCCATCTATTTTATAACGCCGCCTTGCAGCACCGCTATATTTAGTCTGGGTCTTCTATGATGTAAAAATGTTTGCCGTATGAAGGACGGCGGTGCTCCATATAGGCAAGAAAAGTGAATTGAAGAAATGGCTAGGAGCCGGATAGCTCAGTTGGGAGAGCACCCGATGCATAATCGGAAGGTCCCGGGTTCAAGTCCCGGTCTGGACTATCCATTT
>NW_011887856.1:150667-173893 GCF_000806365.1 Fopius arisanus
ATAGCTCAGTTGGGAGAGCACCCGATGCATAATCGGAAGGTCCCGGGTTCAAGTCCCGGTCTGGACTATCCATTTTTTCAGTAATTTTTCTTGCAAAAATTATATGGAGAATTATCCTGTTCCCCTTCCTACCTCATCCAAAAATCCTATCCAACGACTCCTGTGACGTCACAAATGGAATGTGGAACGCTATATAAAAACTTCCCTTCTATGATGTATATAAAAAATGTTTGCCGTATGAAGGACGGCGGTGCTCCATATATAGGCAAGAAAAATGAACGGAAGAAATGGCTAGGAGCCGGATAGCTCAGTTGGGAGAGCACCCGATGTATAATCGGAAGGTCCCGGGTTCAAGTCCCGGTCTGGACTATCCATTGTTTCAGTAATTTTTCTTGCAAAAATTATATGGAGAATTATCCTGGTCCCCTTCCTACCCCATCCAAAATCCTATCCAACGACTCCTATGACGTCACAAATAGAATGTGGAACGCTATATAAACTTCCCTTCTATGATGTAACAGAAACAGGATAATTCTCCATATAATTTTTGCGAGAAAAATTACTGAAAAAATGGATAGTCCAGACCGGGACTTTAACCCGGGACCTTCCGATTATACATCGGGTGCTCTCCCAACTGAGCTATCCGGCTCCTAGCCATTTCTTCCGTTCATTTTTCTTGCCTATATATGGAGCTTGATTCCTCTTCCCGGTTTCGTTGACGTCCCAGGAGGCTGTGCTGGGTTCTTTTGATATTGTTCAGTTTTCATCTGAATCCCACAAGTGTCTCGGTGAAGCGGTCTCACCGGGTCCAAGTCTAGTATGCTCGGGGCTTGGCTAAATACCCCCGGAGGCTGCCTGGTATCGGGAGGCAGCGTTAACGACGCAGTACCCCTGCGTCATGCACCCATCGGTACGCTAGCTACCGCCTTGGTTTTGGGAGTTGGTCCGCGACGGAGTTTTTAGGCATGTGTTTGCTCGCCAGTTCACCACCGCTGGCCAGTCTTCTTCACCATCCCAGCGCCCGGCCACGGGTATCTCTACCCGTGTCCTGTCGTGAGCCGGGTAATTCTTCTGGCCGTCCTCCTATCCCCCACCGCCTCAATCTTTTTCTCCGCACCCGTCTATAGGATTTAGAGAACCCGAGAAGCTCTCTTTAAAGAGATTAAACATTTATTATACTTCACTTCGAATACACAATGCGGAAAATACAAGATAAAAGGCAGGGTTAGAAATGGAAAAAAAAGTAGGAGAAAATAGTGCAAATGTGTTTGGTGTGTTTTTCTGACTTACGGTGATAGACTTAAACGGCAGAAGGGCGGGGGCGATCTCTAAACGCTTCTCTAGTACTAATGAAAATTATATGGTGCGAACTCGGAGGTGTTGCTGGTATTGATAGGGCTGAGTTGTCCACTCAGGAAGAACTTGGTGGCTCACTAGCCTTGTACTGCCAGCCGTAGAAAATTCCTTGAGCTGTAGACTCGCGATGAACTCAGTTGTACGCTGAGTGATTTACGAGGTTTATGCTGGCTCGAGGCGAAAATTTCATGAGATGTACACTCGGGATGAAGGCTCTTTCACCCACGACAACTGGTTCCGCAGAGTTGCCTCCTTTTCGGAGAGTCAAGTCAACAACGGGTTGGATACCACTCGATGAATACCACTAGATGAATAGTTGTCCACTCGAACTAGGCGTCAGTAGTAGTGAGAATGGTCAATGCTGGAGAGCTGCTTCCCAACAGAGCGAACCCAAAGGGTCCGCTTTAATAATGAGCAGGGCCCCTCGTTGAAAACGAGGAGTCGACATTTTATTCTGGACTCGTCGGCTTGAATTAAAGTTTCACACTCGATCTGGCGTTGCATTGGAAGTTAAGCCGTACTGTCAAACTAGGGCCGGTCGTGAACTCAGAGGGTGGTCCTGCAGAGTTGCTCCCTTGTAGACGGTTCTTGACCAGTGAACTGGATGACGGACAGGGTACCACTTGAAGATTTCGAGCCGAACATTTAATTTAGACTGATTGATGTGACAAAAAACCGCTCTTCATATACTGTTCGGATGTGATTCCACTACGTCCGTTGGCCTTTTGATATTTCGTTATCCAACGTGTTTTTGATGTGTGGTAGCAGGTATCTTCATATGTTTAGCAATGTTGAAGGGATTTTTCCGGACCGCGTACCTTCACTCTAGTGTCACCCCCCAAGTACGGGAGGAGTTTTTGAAATAAAGTCGGGAGAATCACGCATTGGACTCTCCCTAATTATTGTTCTTCTAATATCAAATGTCACGTGCCCCATGTTTACGCGTTTTTCTGACGTTCATGACTCATGAATTGTGAAACTTCTTTGACGATGGATAACTATTGTTCATTAGAACACTCACATGTCAAATGGAGTGGACCTTCTGAGGCTGGAGATTTCCCTTGTTTGGATAGCAACAAATCATCTGGGGAAGTATCGCAATTCCTGGAAGCCATCTCATAACTTTAATTGGATATGGGGTGCAGGTGATGTCACGTCCTGATCAACCCCCTGTGACCCATGGGGAAAGCACTCGGGGTAGATGTGCCCCTATTGGCCTGCCTTTCCTTTTGTCGATATCGGTGAGACCGTGGTCGGGGTGGTGCATTTCTACGTTGCAGACATTTTTAGTTTTTGAGGGATGCTCCCATCTGCGGTTATCATTGCAGGGTTTTTTAAGTTATTGACAAGTTACCATTTTGTGCTGTTATTTCAAGTTTTTCAAATGTATAAAAATTTAACCGTAGTAAACTGCGACATCCGCAACACTGGTATTGGATTACGGGATAAGGCATCAGCGTTGAGATTCGTTTTTCCCGGCTTTTATTGATGTTGTATTTTTATTCATTTAATTCGTTCGTCCATCGTCGCAGGTGCGCTCCTGGGTCCTTTGTAGACTTCAGTCACACCAGCGGCTGTCATCAGGTGGTCAGTTATCAGGGTTAACTCGTGGCAGTTGTAACGTGACATTTTCGTATGGGGGTTGAAAATGCGTGTTACTTTCGCCCCTCTTCCCCAAAGCCTATTCAACCCTGCTAAAATTAAATAAATGGTCGCCACTTAATCTTAAGTTGGAATTACCAAACCGGAAGGTCACTAAACCAACTTAACGAATTTCGGTGTTCTCTACTCATCACCGTAAACTCAGAAAAAAATGGTTTTCCAAAAGTGAACAGAAGGGGAAAATTAAGCCTTCGGGAAAAGGTAACAGTCCTGGTCCGTTCAGTGTGCGGGTTATGGAGAGAGGGGTGGATTTCGGGTTGGAAACGAGGTGTTTTAGGCATCCCTAACTCCGACGAAACTACGAAGTCAGTTAAGTAAAAGATAACGAAAGCTTTAAAAAAAAAACAGTTTATTCACTTAGGAGTCAGGATCCATTCCAAAAAAATGGGGCTAGGAAAATCAATTAGCCACTAAAAATTTAAAAAAACGAGGAATATCACACTGGTGTCCCTCTGCGTTAAATACCCTTATGCGTAGCGTCTCATAGTTACCATCGGGATTCGCCTACAAGGAATATCACCGATCGAGGAATTTCTTATTCCTAACGTTATCGATGATTTCCCGGAATTTGTCCGGGAGAGAGATAGGAAAGAAAAAAAGGAAGTAGGAACTCGCCGGAAGACGTTACGGCAAAATCGGAGGCCGAAAACCCTTTTTATGATTTTTAACGGGGAATTCCTTCGAGGAATTCCGAAAGCCCTAAGCGTCATATTAAGTTGACATACGACAAAAAATCGAAATCTTTATTTGGTCGATTACAAAGCTTCCATTCGGAAGCAAAAGTACACTAAAACACCGCAATGTCGCCAAAAATACTATTTCATGTGTCTCAATGGCAGGTATATTGGAGGTGAATAAACTATTTTTCGTAACGAACATGTGGGGATGTCCGTTAAGGACGAGAAATCCTCCACGGCTATCGGACAAAACTTCAGAGATGATTAAGGGACGGAATCGCGTTCCAGGGGCATCGTGCCACTGGCTTACAGATTTCAAATTATAGTAAGTCGCGAGTTTCGGTTTATGGTTACGTATGCAATTTTTCGTAGAAAATCCATTCATCTTAAAATCACTCCTAGACTGTTAAAAATCGGGAAATCTTCATCGAAATACCCCCCCGTTTAAGTGGGGATGCCCTAGTATTTTGGGAATCTTATCGGGCGGGGGGAGGGGGGCGGGGGGCTCTACGAAAAGCATCCAAAAATGGATGGAAAAATTCAGCCGAAGTCGGGGATCGGCTCGGAAATAGCCACGACATGTCGTGGAAATATTCGTACAAAAAGGGGGAAATTCACTAAAATTCACTATGGATTGACATCCAACTCACCTTCGAGGGTCGCCGTTCCTTTCTCATGGTCTTTCTGACCATACGTTCTCGTAATTAGATTCACTCATTAGATTCGCGATTACCTCCCTTAATCATCTCTAAAGTTTTGTCCGATAGCCGTGGAGGGTTTCTTGTCTTTAACGGACATCTCCACATGTTCGTTACACAGTATATGTATGGGCGAAATTGTTGGACAGCGCAAATGATGGCTAACAACTCTTTTTTCGTGGTCGTGTAGTTCATTTCGGTTTTTGCAGCAGTAGCAACTCCATCTTCGTAAAACAGTGTACCCTGTCCTCTATCATGAATGAGTCGGCCCCAGTGTCAACAAAAAATCGTTCCTCTCCGTTCTTCATTTTTCGTACTTGTAAATGTATTTCGGTAGGTGGGACATCTAATACTTTGCAGCTAATATGAGCGGTTTTGAGGACTGTTCCCTTTTGCACGACTGACTCTACTTTTTTCTGGAGTCCGATGTTGCGTGACTCTTCCGGACTTTTGTGTAGTTTAAATTATTGGCGGTCCCACCAATAGATGTATGCGCTTGTTGTAACCGACAGGACATGAACATGAACTCCCTTGGGGTCCGTGGGACTGGTGATGGGACCGTGCATTCACGTTCAAAATAGTTTCTTTCTTAACAACGATAGTACATAGATCTTGCGAGATGGCGTTTCTCCCTCCTGGGCTGATCAGACTTGCTTTGGTTCCGCTGCTCCTTCGAGTGGCTCTGACGTTCCCCGTTTCCCCGGATTTCCTGATTTCCCCTATCGTTTCTCCTATTACTGCTGGAGTGTTGCCTAGCAGGATTCCCGCCTTTTCCTCTGTCGGGCTGACTCTGCTTTGGCTCACGGTCCTGGTGACTCGACATAGTAGTCCTCACGTTTGATTCTTTCATGTCGAATTGGTGAATTTCTTCATCGACATTCGCTCGGAATGCGTGCGTTTTGTTCTGCTTCTTACTCCCTGCTACCCTATGCAACCGATCTGATTCATCAATCTCCTGAAACCTTTTCTCGATTGATATGGCTATTCCTTAAAAGTTGCCGCACATTGTGAAAACATCTGAACGTTAATTTCCCTCCGTAACCCGATTATAAAAAGCATTCTGGGAAATCCCGGTCATCGTCGTACGGAAGTCACTGTTGGGGTCCGTGTTGGGCCGGCTGCGCGCCGTAATTTCAAAGGCTCGGAATCGAGTGGAAAATTCGGTGACCGATTCACCTTCATGTTTGATTAATCAAGACATTTTCGTGAGGATATGTCTCAGGTTGTCTCCGGTGCCAAAAGTAAGTCGGAGATTGACTATCATCTCGTCGATAGTCGAAATGGTGGGGGAATGGTGTCAACCACGGCTCTAGCTTGGGGCCCGAATTTGATTAGGCACTGATATATAAACAATCGCTCATCGTGTCCCTCTAGTATTTCCCGTGCGTACGGTAATCAGTTTATAAGTCTTTCAGCATCATCCGTCATTTCAAATCTCGGTATAGGCCTAAGTGTTACATTTCGATTTGACGCGTACTGATTATTGGGAGGAGCGAAGCGTCCCCATCCGTAACCTGGGCCTTGACCACGGTCCACCCGTTTGTTATGCAGCTAGAGCTCCTCCCGCCATCTCTGGGGTATTTAATGCTTTACTACCTCTAATCGGGGTGACGGGAGTGGCAGGTGAAAAGAATCCGCCATACTGCCCCGCTGAGCGAGGAAAACCAGAGAATTTGAGAGCATAAGGCATTCCCCAGGCAACTGTGGACGCGAATGATATACTTTGGGTGGGTGGAATTGTCGGCACTATCGACGTTTCAGTCGCAATACTTGTGGTATTACGCTGGTCCGAGGTCTCCCGCGTATTTCCAGGGATAACCCCGGTATTGTCTTGTTCGTCTCGGATGTCGAACCTTATTGTCTGAAATTCGGAAGTAGTGAAATATGGTCGATCTCGACGGCCTCTACGTTTCGGCGTCCTCCGCGTTTGGTCAACAGATTTTTGTTTCAATTTTTCAAGTGTGGATTTGTTCAGTACTTACGCAGACGAGACCAGTGCTAGCAACCGCCAGATGTACATCCTTCCTAGTCTGTTTCCTAGTCCTATCCGCCATTCGTAAGTCAAAGCTGCCTGCCATTGTTCCTAATACTCCGACAATTGTCCCTTCCACCTAGTGGACTCTCATCCTGGTTGGTCAGCTCTGGCTGTTGTGCTCTGCATCTTCTTTTCTTATCTCAGGGAACCGCCTGGATATCCCTGGCCATTTGAGCAAACGATGCCCGTGATGCGTTCCTTCCACGTTAATATTGGTCCGTTACTCCGTCACCGACACTTCCCCTTGGAACCTGTTCGCTGGTAGTTTCCTTCAAACTTCCAATAGTGTCACATGAATTTTTGCTTTTCTCCTTTGGATGTGGGATTTCTAAGATACTTCATATATCTCTTGTTGGGTGCCCCACGTCAGGCGCCAATGTGATGTTTTGAGTTTCCTTCCTTTTTAATAATTGCACTCTAGACGGGCTCTTGATAGCCCCCTGATTCCGCAATATTGGGATGGAAACAGATATTCCTGGAGATGGGACTTGACACCAATGATAATGCATAAGTAGTCTATTGATCATCTCGATCTAAGGTGAATACACAATATCACACCACGGATTCAGCGTAACGCGGCTGCAAGGGTTAAGCGCACCTTGGTTGGACCAAGTATCCACCACCTTCAACCTTAAGGTTGCTTTTCAGGACCAACCTGTTCGGGTCTGGCTTTCATCTTGATCTGAGACACAGGGAAGTATCTGCCCCAAAGTGCATAGCTAAACTTTCGCACGGGTTTCTCCCCCAAAATTCTCCTGGCAGCACCAATGATGCTGTCTCAACACCATCAAACGGTTTTTTAATGGAACTTTACTGGAGTATCACCGTGAGACTGCTTATCTAACTGGATCGCCAACTGGATCTTTCCCATCGTTGCAAAAAAACAATGAGGTGGAGAAATTGTTTCTCCCAGAAATTTGTGCACCCTCTCCCTTGGATGACCATCTTAGTTGAGAGGAATACAAATTACCTTACCTATCTAAAAGATAATTTGCTTTACTCTAATTGTGCTGGGAAATATTTCTCTAAATTCGCTAAAACTCGTCCATTTTCTTAGCAACGCCATCTATTGATGATCTTATTGAAGCGTGTATTTAGGGTTTCGTATTCGACTTGACTTCGTTATCAAACAATGCAACTTCGATGCAATATTCGAGCTCGATATAGTTACCCATTTTTCTATCATGGCCCAGCACTTATGCTGGTTCTTTGGCGATGGATAACTATTGTTCATTACAAAACTCGCGTTTCAAATGGAGTGAACCCTTTGTAGCTGGATATGAGTTCCCTGTTTGGACAACAAGAAATCATCTGATGAATATGAGATCCTGGTGACGTTATGGTCCCGACCGACCCCCCTGTAACCAATGAAGGCAGGCACTTGGGGCAGATGTATTTCTATTGGCTTGCCTTCTCTTTTGCCGATATCGGAAAATCCGTGGTTGAGATGGTCGACGTCGCCGACATCTTTGATTTTTTAGGGCTGCGCCCATCTCCTGCGACCGATGAAAGATTGTTGAAGTCACGGGTTCGACAGAAAAAAGAGAAAAAGTGAAAGGAATGTCTTTAGAAATGCCTTCGAGCATCTGTGTTGCTTCTTTTAGATGAGTCGTAGGTTCCAGATGTGATCCTTTCGATGGTCACCTGTTAAACGCCTCTCAGGTCATAATGACGTCCATCGACATTGAGACTGGACATACCCACATTCCATCCTATTATGTGGGATATTCGCCGAACTTTTTCTTCTTTTTATTAAGTTCTTCTCCTAACTTAAAACTTAACTGTCGTAAACTGCGGCGTCCACAACAATCTGGAGTAACTGAAGGCGTTGGATCCACAATCGAAGATATGCTTTGCATCCACTCGGATAATGCAAAAATCCCTTATAAATACATTGTCAAATATATGACGATACCTCCCTGTCACCTGAAAAACGTTGGACGAAGAACCTTAAAAATGCTAACGGCCGTAGGGGAGTTATGCTAGAACAGTATATAAAGGGCGTTAAATCAAGGCCGTCTACATTAAATTTTCAACTCGAAACTACAACAGGTGGTATCCTGCTCGTCAGGCAGTTGCTTCTCCAAGAAGTGGGACAATTCATTGACGCTGAGAGTGGCTTTAGTCTGAGTGTACAGTCCGACTTTTCTCGTTAATGCCACCTCGTCTGAATTGTTGCAGTGCAATCTACCAGTCTGCACTAATTCTAGGTGTCCTGCCAGTTCGACTGACATTCCACGATACGTCTTTGATGAAGCAGCTCCATCAGACCACTCTCTATCACAACGACTGACGTAGACTCTGAGTGGGCAGCTTCACTCTTCTCGTTACTTTAAGTCGTCTTGACTTAAGTTGTCAATGATTCAGCGGAATCCGGGCCAGCATCCACGCCTTTTGTCCTCAAACGGTTTCCTGCCTGTTGTCCAGTTGATCCTCCAAGAGGAGTTCAATTCTGCAGAGCCAGCTGTCAGAACCAGTGCGGACCACTAGCAGCTCTCTCTTGAGCCCTTGGTAGGCTCCCAATGCCCCACATTGGTCTTCACGTTCTTTAGGTGAGGGCTACGCTCTCCGTGGTTACGATCTCCAGGTGGAAGCAATAGTCCCCTTGCGTGACGTTTTCTGGGTGAGAGTCCTACCCTTCCGGGATACGCTCTCGGTCGCTAAGTTAAGTTAGGGTCGCCATAAATCACTTAACTATTGTTACCCACAAATAAATAGAAATCTTCTCTTCACATATACCTTTACAATTTGCTTTGTTTCCATTCCTCAACCCCTTGCAGCCGATTTGTGGAAAAACAGGCAAAAACTTGCCCTGGTACAGTCAACCTTTTCACGGGACTACCGCTCGGCTGTGAAACTATGAGATTATGGCGCTATAAATTGTGGCCGCCGCCGCGTGGGATCTAACCCGAATCGTTGGCATACGAGTCTTGTACTCTAATCACACAGTCACTAGCATCGGGGTTGTCCTCGCATATTGAATGTTTTAATTTTCAGTGCAACAGCTCCAGTTACATTGAAATTTCAACTCTCGTCGAGATATAAATCTCCATCTCGTGACGCATGAACAGAACTGAGATTAGAGCAGAAATTCATTTGCTGATCATTCGGACGTGGCACCTAACATTTCATCAATTTTGGTGTTCCTTGGTGCCACAGGGCCGCGAAGTGAAACAGAGTTTTCGTCTACCTCCGCCACCCTCCCTCCCTGCTCATTTTGAATTCGGGAAGAATTTCTCAGCGTTTCAGTACCCTCAGCATTTCGAATTGGTCGAATTGGTGCGGATTATGGTGTCAGATTATCGCGAAAGGTGTCCTGCGACAAGGACAAAGTGATATGCGTAATCGGTATGGATTCTGTTGGTAAGGCGAAGTCAAAACACTATGTACAGAATGAACCGATATCACAATACATGTTGATATAAATGTAGTTTCGCTATAAAAATGTTATTCTATCGGCCGACGATACCATGCGTTACTATTTTTCATTCTGCTCTCATTAAGTCCATGAATTTCATTTCATTTCATTTCATGAATTCACGAAAGGAAGTTGGTTAATAACTATTAGGCTTGCAAAAGCCACTCCAAACAAAAATTACCCTGACAAACATTTCCCAGGAAAAAATTATCCCTATTTATTTCCTCCTGAAATCATGATCGATGAAGAGAAACAAAAACCGCTTCATTTACAATATTTAATACAAAACATTAATTGATACAGTAATACAAATCACTATACATCATGCATCTAAACTTTTTTTTTTATTCCAATTTTTCTACCAATTTCCAGAAACTATTTTTTTCCTCTGTTCTTCTTTTTTCCTTTTTTTTCTAAATTGTTTTCCAAGAATCTTTACTTGAGACAAGCGCAATAATTTAAACATGAATACTCCTCGATAGTGTCTGAATGTTCAGGCTATACGCATAAAAATAACGCATTATAAATTAAATATTTGTTTCTCATGGTAGAATCTTTAGAATCTGGGTAAAAATTATAATCAGTAAAGTCATATTTATCAATAGTACCTGTTATCATCAACAACTAATTCACAGCAAGACAAGATCGAAGGCATTCTTCAAAAATTCGTCAACACTTTCAAAATCATAATTATTAACAATTCTCTTTAATCTCTCATCATAATCACGATACTTCCTCTTCTTCAGAAGAGGCTTAAGTCCACTTGCTGCTTGTGAATACTTCACCAGGTAAATTACCAGAGCAATTCATGAGCCACTTAAACCCTTTCGGTAAAAACATTATGCCACCCTTCACGGGCCTTTGTGGTACGTGCTGAATCCGTTTTAATTTATTGATGAGGATTCCACGGGGGAATCGCATAACATTTCGCTGTTAACGTCAATTGAATTTCCGAATCCACGTACACTCAAAGCTTATGTGTTACAAAGGAAGGTGTTTTACGTAATTCTTCGTAAGCAAAAATAACATAATCCTGATGTACAATCGCTAGAGCAGTTAATTTACTAAGATTTCTGAAAAAAAGAGTATCTTTTCGATAACCAGAAGGGAGTCCATACTTTTCACATTTTTGAAATACATCTTGTCGAAAATGAGAAAAACACCCTCTCAAAGAACGATTCCGAAAAACTTTACGAAAAGCAAAAATTAATCCAAATTCGTAGTCAATATTTGAATTGAGAGTAGGATTATCGATGGCCGTGTCTCTCTCAGAATCTCTGAGAACTGGATTTTTCTTAGCTCGTCTATCACGAACCAAAGAATCAAAGAAGAACCAAAGAATTACGCGCCAAAGAATCCACCTGTAGTTGGCGATTATCAACCGACGATAAGATCTTGTTAACAATGAACGAAATGATTGAAGTGGTTGGTCGCGGAGAATTAGCATCTCTTTTCTTCATCTTATTAGGCACCACTTTCGCCTGACTAATACTCTGAACAACAACACGAGACATGTGATGCGTTGCTTGGAGTACTTCACCTAATGAAAAATATAATAAATATATTTTAAACTCGTTTCGAACAACCCCGCCAATAGAAAATAACAAAGCAGCCGTCATTAATGTGAATAGAAATAGCCCACCTTCAATCGTATCATTAGTGGTGTGAGAACTAGCACGACATCCTTTATGATATAATATATATCTCTTCAGCACGGCATTATAACAACGCAACGTTTGCCAAATCTCCTGCCATTACAACATCCCAGCATACACTTGTTGCGGTTATGGGGTATGGAAAAACCTCTTTAATGATGGTCAAAGGGCCATTCCTGCAGTCCGTTGGATCGTGACTGAGACAGGTTAGAGAAAAAAACAGACGGAGGGAAGTTACCTCTAAGTGGGATTTGACTAAATACTCAGGTATTCGATGAACATCATCGCGGAAGAAATTGGACCGGAAGGGAAGGAACGCCCCCTATAAAAAAAAACCAACAGAACGCACAAATTCACTACAAAAATCCAAAGGTAGGAGCCCAGAGGGAGTGAATGTGTTAATGAGACGAGTAGTGTTTTAGTATGATGTGTTTGGTTTCTATTTACGATTACTGCTGATGGATTAAAGGAAAGTGCAAAAGTTGATGTGGTCACTCTGAAGACACGACGTGAAGGGTGACTTTCATGGTGACTTGGATGTTCGTCGGGGAGTCGATACAATGAGTACGTGTTCCCGGAGGAGTTAACAGCCATGGAAACACTGATGATTCGCACCGGAAAACTGGTTCAAGGGTTACAACGCACTAGTAAAAACGACGTTAGGGGTTTTCTTGAAGATAATTGCGCAGACTTGTTTCAGGGAATATCAGGCCTTGCGAAAACAGATGCGCTGATCTGGTACTAAGGGTGCCACGCCTTGTGCAGACACATGCGCTGAATTGTTACTGAAGAATGCCAGGCCTTGCGGATACAGATGCGCTGGAGTTGGTTAAAGCTGGAATCTCTTCTTGAAACTCAACTGGACACACACTGAACTGGAGTCGAAATATACTGATGTTACACTCTCTGGATAGTCGGCACTACCATTACTGACGCTCCCGAAATGATTCCATCCCCCTTTGTAAGATAGAAAACCAAAGGGGGATTTTAACACTTAGAACGAAAGTAGTTGGTTCCTCTCCGTCTCGTTGTCGTACGTTACCGTAATATTCACTTTCTGTCAACGTTAATTTGGGCATTGATGACTGAAGACGACCTCGGTTAATTTCTCATTGAGGCCACTTGATGATTTTCACGATTTCTTAATTACTGTGAGCGCTTACTTGCCATATGTTCGCCTACTGTACCTTTTTGGTTTTGTTTTTGCATTTTTTTGGTTATCAAGTGGAAAATCTACCATCCCTATAGTTGAAACATCTCTCTCAACTAAGGTATCCGCAACACACTGACAACACGCACTTTTCTATACACAACGATGAACGCGAGTAAATAAAAAATTCGTTAGCGTCTGTTTGTATTTCGGAACATACTCGTCGAAAAAGCAATTTCGATGTAGACACAAGAATGAGTCACTGATTACCATTGAACGAATATAGTAATAATTGTGTTGACCGTATTCCCCCTATTCATCATGAGACTTTATCATATCTTCAATAATTACACATACGGGAAAAGCGCCGAGTGAAAAATTTGTTTGGAGAGATTTTTGTACGAGAAATTTATCCGGAGAAATTTCTACTGGGGAGTTTTTCTGTAAGGAAAATTTTTGCAGGGGAAATTTTTGACAGGGGAGATTTTTACCGGGAGAATTTTGACGGAAAAATTTCTTTCAGGGGAAAATAATCCGATAACCAAATATTGTTAATATAACAGCACGTAGACATTGCGATTGCACTATTTAGATCTAGTCTTGAAATTTCCTGCACCAAATATTTATCCTTTTTTCTTTTTAGGGAGGATCCAGTAAAGTATTCACTCAGATCCCATCGGACCCTGAAGAACCATATAGCACACCGTAAGTACAACTTCCTCAGAAATCATTTTTAATGATACACGGAGAGAAAAATCCATGAATTTTTATATGGTGATTCCTATAAAAATTACTGTGCTGCCTTACAATCTAGGTGTGAACTGCAGGCCTGAGAAAAATTACTATGCCACGCAGTAACATTTCTTCATCGGCCGAGCAAAACTTCGTTATCGGCGAAAGAAAAATTCATAGTCGTCGCAACGCTTCGACGTTCATCGTTAACCAATCATATTGGGTTAAAAAATGTTTGAAGAAAATGCTGTGTAGCACAGTAAAAATTAAAAGAGAGCATAATAAAAAATACCGATCTGGATAGGAATTTTTGAAGGAATTCAATCAATTTTTCTTGCAAACTCAAACAAAAAATGATAGACCTTCAAATTTTATAGTGCTGTTTCGTAAATTTTATAGAACCACACATGATTAATTACGGAATGTATAAGAAAATTTGACATATTGATCGTAATTTTTATGTGTGAATCAAAGAAGTTTTAGTATTCTCGAATTTTGCACCACGATTGTAGTGCTCGGCACAGTAATTTTTTTTGGATTTTTCTCTCCGTGTAGCGTAACACAGAAATTTGCAGGAAACGGTATACATACGTTGAATTTTGTTTCATGAAGAATCTTCATATGTATGTTGCGTTTACCAATTCCTTTGTAGCGCTAACGGAAGGTATACGGTGACTGTGACATAATTCGAACATACGACCTTAGATTGTTTGCTCAAGATTTGCGTGCATCCACGGATGAGATTGGTGGAGATAGAATGAGCAAAAAGAATGTTGTTACCATTATAATGTTGAATTGTTGCATATCTCTCCCAATAATTAGGAATCCAATCATTTTTGTTTGAGTATAAGAAGTCTAAATAATCCACAGCATGTGAATAGTGCTTCCTGTCTTCAGGGATAAGGTATAAATATTAAATAACATATAAGAACGTAAAAAATGAACGCGGAACTTAACCCTGGGCCGTAAAACTTTTGCTGAATATTATTTTTAAGATAGAATTCTTGCGAAAGCCGTAGAACACCTATTACGCTTAAAGAAAAGAAATCATATAGGCATCGGAATAAGTAAATATATGAAATAGGCATTCATTGTATTAGTGAATTGCCTATGGAAACTTCATTAGATTTCTATAAAAATTTTATATTTGCATAAACAAATTCTTTCATTCTGAATAATAGTATATTGTGCACCATGGGAGGAAATCGGCTTCGCCTCGGGTCGGTAATACCCACGCGGGTTGGAATGTCCTGTTTCCCTTCCGCGATGCACATTGTTCTTTCCATCATGGCTACACGGGAAAGTTCGATTTTTCTTCGTAAATGAAGGGAGGAATGTGGGTTATGTTATCCCGAGGATGCTCAAAAACAATAGAAATCCGAGGGAGAGAATAGGCCACTTTCTTCCCGTCATTTGGGGAGTAAAATCGAACTTTCCGTGTAGGTATGACGGAAATCTTTTTATTCTTACAACATTCAGATTGGAACAAATTTCAAATAATGATGGGCCAAACAAGTGGAATTTTTATAGGAATCCAATAGAATTTTATTAAAATAAAAACCTAGAATTGTTGATTAGATTTATTCATCTGTGATCATTTTAAAATTGTCTTTGCTCAGTCACTCTTTGCAACTAATAATTTTGATTTTTTTCTGCACTAATCATTCATTTGTGTGGTTAATTGGAAATTGATGAATTTCCGAAGATTTAACAGTAGGATAGATATAATGGCAAAAAGTCAACGGGACATGAAATGATCGAATTCAAATTTCTTGTTTCCGTGTTTTTAAGGTTAAAAATGATTTAAATTTGAGTAAGAGTGTTATTTGCTGAGCATTTAATTCCTGAAATATGAAAAACGCACTTAATTTTTCACAACACTGCTTAGCAAGTGTTCAAACAATATTAACAAAAATTGAAAAATCTTAGTACCCGTGTTTTTTAATTCATTCGCTGCCGAAATATTCGATTAAACTTGATGCACTTGATTTAAACAATTGTATTCCATCAACATTAATTTTTAAATAAATCGCATCATCTGAATCCAACCCGGGACTCACACATTTTTGTGAAGATTGTTCGAAGCTCAAATACACGAATTCACTTGAATCTCTATTAAAACGAATCTGAACGCCTATCCGTTCACTTTTCAATATTATTTTTGAACACCGCGGTAGATTTGGAAGTAAACGAACTCTCAATATTTTGAGTCAACCATCAAGACGTGTGGGTGGTGCTGGCGCTCTCTCGAGCGCCCAGACCCGTATACCCTGAGCATATTCATCAAACTCGATTTCAACTTCATAGCAATCGTAAAATTCCTTCTCGTTCAGACTAGCTTCCATGATATTTCCGTCGCCCTCTTCATCGAACACTTCGGAATTTTCAAGGAATCCATGATCCGCACTTCAAAAAGTATTGTTCACACCGTGTGTAGTCCCTAAATCACTTGTGGAATTTCCGGTTATGTTGAAACCTTCAGTGGAATTATCTTACTGATCCTCATCATAGGCCTGATGCATATCCAGGTCATCCATGTCTTCAAAATAGGCTTCTTCATTTGGAATTGAAGCATATGAAATGTCTATGTCATCTCAGTTTACAGGAAGACTAGATCTTGCTTGTTCTCAGAGAAACTCTACTATCGAACGCGTGAAGTCACGCCGTCTTTGATTCCCATCCATTTTTCACAATCCGAGGTGGATTTTTTGCCATTTGTGCGATCCAGACACGAACGGGCTCAATTTACTATTTTGGAGCATGAAGTTGATCAATTTGAGTATGTGCAAAAATATATGTCTCCGAAACTATAATCACGAGTATACACGATCGTCCATGGCAGCTGATGAACTATATAGATATAGATAACACCCTCCAGCACATGGAGTAAGTCAATTTCAATTCTACACTTAACCTTAATTCTAATATTTCTGATAGTTCTTGGTGATTACGAACTACCGAGCATGACCTTTGACTTATCAGGCATGCCAGGTAGATATATGAAACAACAAACAAAAAGGTACAAATCCTTACTTAAAAAATCGTTCTCCACCCCGGTCAGTTGATACTTTCAGTTCTCAATGCCTCCCTCTGTCATTTATAAATTATATGTATCTTAGACCATTTCAAAGCTCACGGAATAAGCTTCCGAATGGTTTGAATTTCATCCATTATCTGTAGGCCAACCGAAGTTACGAGTATTTGAATATTCGCAAACATGAAATCTATATACTGTCTACCTTGGAGTTTTTAGGATCGGCCAAATTTTCAGTACCCGTGTAAGCAAATCGGATACATTTCTGGTATCATTTGAAAGCTGATTGTCCGGGCTTTCGAATCATACTGGTTTCTATTATTAATATCAATTCGGTCTTCAGTTCTCATCGTTTATGCATGTGATGGTGTAGCGGACACTGGGTCAGTAGGCAGGTCGAAATATCGGGTAAAAGGTGAACCCGCCAGATGAGTTGAACGTAACTAGTCACGGCAGGTAGTGTCCTGATCAGAAAGGGTCTTATAAATCTCCCTTAGTGAGGCCTATTGCGTGGGACTAAGTACTGAAGTACACAATGGTTATAATATGAGGAATTAGCATGCAAAGAGATACCCTTAGGTTCCCTTTAAAATAGATTTTAAATTTATTACACTTCACTTGAGATATAGGATAGAAGAAAGTCTAAGATAAAAACCAGGGGTAGATAGTGTAACGTGACATTTTCGCGGGAAATGGAAAATGCCCATTACCTTCGCCCTACTTCCTCTGAGCCTAACAAAACTTGCTAAAATTTAAATCAATGGGCGCCAGGTAATTTTTAACCGGAATTACCAAACCGGAAAACCCTTAATCCTAAACTTAACTAACCTCGATATCCGTCACATCGAAAATCAAACATCAAACTCCTAAAAGACTAACTCAAAACTATACTCTAAAATCAAAAAGGAAACCTGAAGGGAACGGAAAGGATAATTAGGCTTTTGGGGAAAGGTGACGGTCCTGGGGTCACTCAGTATGCCAGTTGTGGAGAGAGGGGTGGGTCGTAGATGGGGGCAAGGTTACTGCAAAAATCGGGAAAAATATCAAAAAAGGAGAAAGGAGGCGAGAAATAGATGAATGCAACAAAAACATTGTCCTTACGTGTTCCGCTATTACCGTGAAAATTCACTACAAGAATAATAATTAATTATACAAACATCTATTGAGATACTCTATTCCCAAAATTTGATTAATATTTTCCACTTCCTCGAAATGTAAACGTTCCCTCAAACTCCCAAATATAAATTTAATTCTCCTCCTCAATTATCGCGAAATATGAATTTTCGCACAAAATACGAAATATTTTGTTGTCTTTCCCACACTCGTATAGAATAATCCCCTCGGAATGCGGCCTCAAGGATTATCGATCGGCGATAATCCGAAGAATAACCGAAATATTATTTTCGCCCGGGAAATCGATAATTTCCCGGAATCGAAGGCTCTACGCGTGAGTGCGCGAGAGTGAGAGCGAGAGAGAGAGGGAGAGCACTATGCCTCGCTGCGCAGTTAGCAGCGAGGAGAAATCCACCACCATAAATTCAACTTAAAAATTCGATAACTCGGAATCCACCCAGCCAATTCCGGAAAACCCAGAACAGTATTGTTCTGCACACTATTCTCCATTATCCCACAAAATTTTGTGTATAAGGGTACATAATTAACTACATTGGATCAATTAATAACAACGAGGGAATTTAATGCGCGATTCCTCACCTGCTGCACGTAGCCACTCGATGGCACCACGAGGGAGAACCACTGACCTGTTCGTTGGCCGTGGACAATTTCACCCGAAAATCCACTTAAAATTACCCCCAAAACCCCATAAATTACACCGATGACCTCCCAACCGCACTGGGGGATAGAATAAACCGAAGTTAGTCGGTGAAACCCTCCACAAACTTCTCTAAAACCACCCAAAATTTGGGGGACATAACCGATGCCATTTCCATGGCTCGGAAAAATCTCATAAGCGTCCATAATTATTGGGGAGCTGCTAAAAAGGGGAAAATATATAGGATAAGACCGTAAAAACTTACTGTAGATTTTCTCGCTGCCTTTCTCTTTCTCTTCAGGACCATCCTGGCTGCAGCTAATTGTCCTGGTGTCCTTGGTGGTGCACTGTTTCACTCACGTGTCCACTCTATTTTTTGCGTGTCTCCTCTTTCACGGTTGTGAGGTAACTAATTTTCGGAGGTCAGTGTCGCGTGACGCTGACCCTCCTAATCACGCCTACCAATCGATCGGGTGTCGATTGGTGGATCCCTCTACCCTATTATGGGCCAAGCCCTTCGCGGGGGAATTAATTCAAATTCATTTGTACGCTGAGTAGTTCACCGGGTCGGTGCTGGCTTGCAGAAATATCCGCGGCTGAATGCTTGGGATGAACTCAGTTATCCACTGCGAGTTTTACCAAGTCAGTGCGGGTATGACGAGAAGATTCCCTGAGTTGTACACTCAGGATGAGCTTAGTTGTACGCTCAGCGATTTACCAGGTTGGTGCTGGCTTGCAGAAATGCGATCGATCTGAAGCAGTGCAGAAAATCGAGGTTCTTACTCGAGCTTGTAGTGATGAGAGTGGGTGATGCTGCAGGCCTGCTTTCCAACAGACGGATTTGGAAGGGTCAGCTTTAGTAATGAGCAGGGCCCCTCGTCGAAAATCAAGAATGGGTAGTGGGACCGGCTGGCTTGCCTCCCTTGAAGTACACCCGTCGATCTAACGTAGTGAAGAAAATTGAGTTGTCCGCTCGATGTAGTAGCGATGAGAGTGGGCGATGCTGCAGTGTTGCTTCCCAACCGACGGATCTTGAAGGGTCAGCTTTAGTAATGAGCAGGGCCCCTCGTTAATAACCAAGAGTCGAAATTTTACTTTGGACTCGGTGGTTGTGATTGCGGATAGTTGCGCACTCGATCTGGGGTTGCGAGGAGAGTCGAGTTGTAGACTCGGACTGCGAGGAGGGTGGTTCTGCAGAGTTGCTCCCTTGAAGACTGGGCCTAGAGAGTCGAACTGGATGACGAGCAGGGTACGACTTGAAAATTTCGAGACGACACTTTAATTTAGACTGCCCTTATTTGGCGAAAAAGCGTCTTTTATATACTGTTCGGGCGTGAATCCCCTACAGCCGTTGGCATTTTGAGATTTCGTCATCCAATGTTTTTTGAGGTATGGTGGGAGGAATCTTCATATGATTAACGATGTATTCAAAAGGGATGTTTCTGGGTAATGTACCCTCACCCTGATGTTACCCCCCATTTCCCCAGGTGCGGGAGAAGTTTTTGAGAAAGAGACGGGACGCATGTTTACGCATTTTTCTGACGTTCATGGCCCATAAATTTGACACCTCCTTTGACGACGGATAACTATTGTTCATTAGAAGCCTCGCGTGTCAAATGGAGCGGACCCTTTCAGGTTGGAGATGTTTGGACAACAAGCAATCATCTGGTGAATTGTGCCAATCCCTGGAAGCCATCTCATAACTTTCATTGGGTATGGGGTGCAGGTAACGTCATGGTATCGGCCAACCCCTTGTCACCAATGGGGAGAGGGACTCGGAGCAGATGTACTCCCTTATTGGCCTGCCTTTTCCTTTGTCGATATCGGCATGCCCGTGGTTGAGGTGGTCCATCTCTAAATTGCCGACATTTCTCATTCTTTGGGGCAGCTCCCATCTGCGGTTACCATTGGATGGTTGTTCAGGTTATTGGCCCCCAGATTCAAAAGAGAGACGAGAAGAAGTGAAAAGCAGCTCCTTAGTTGTGCGTTTGAGCAATTGTGTGGCTTCTTTTTAGATGATTCGTGGCTTCTAGGTGTTGTCGCCTTGATGGTCACTCCTCAACGCCTCTCAGGCCATAATGACGGCCACTTGAATACCTGCTAGGCGGTCCCTTTTATTGTCCTCACTTCGCATAATCGGCATGTAGGCTGGTCATATCGCCATTCCTTGCTATTGTATGGGATTTTCCAAAGCCCCCTTTTTTGTGGTTACACCAAGTTTTCCGGATATACAAAAAATGTTAACGGTAGTAACTGGGGCGTCTGCCACAATGGGATGTCTACCTTCCATTTTTACCATATATGACATTTTTTAATCAAATTAATGAAAGAATAATGATGGCTATTATCTATCATTATGGAGCTCACTCTTTCAGCTTTCATTCGATTACACTTATTATTTTCAGAGTTATGAACCCATAAATGTCAGAAACGACGTGTCACACTTATTTTGTGTGTTAACCATTATGAAAAATATGAGAAAAATTAAATATTCTATATTGTTTCAAAGGTGATATTTAGAGGTTTTCAATGATACCCTTTTCATTCGTTCATTTCTATTCTGTATTGGACTATGAACGATTCAACATGATATCAATGTGTCACATCCATTCTGTACCTTAAGGATGTATTTGGATTTTTTTTTCAAAACGAAGCTGATTAAATATTCTGTTCTATCTCAAAGCTTGAAACATGAGTTTTCAAATGATATAACTCTCCTTGACGTTTGATAATTATTTTTCATAACTGTTCCAACACGATCTTATGTACACTTTTAAGTTTGCAATAGATGGACATTTTCTGTTGTGCTTATTAAAAGTTATTCTAAAAGGTATGGAACTATCAAACTTTATCAAATATGCTTGAATACATTGTGGAACCTATCAATCAAATTATTAACATTTGAATTACCGCCTGAAGGTATTGTGACCTTGGCCGGGGAATTAAATTGTATTAATTCACGGTGAAGGCACGAATGAATAAAAGAAATGATTTTTAAGGGAATTCCTTTACACGTACGGGGTGACCTGAAATGAGGACGGGAGGCGGGGGGGGGGGTGAATAATTACTCGGGCGGAATATTATAAACAAATATTATGTATTTTAATGAATGGTTTAACGTTTAAATATAGGGAGTCTCACAACAAAATCCTTGGCCTTTCCTTAATAATTAATCAAGGGTGGGGGGTAAGGCCAGCCAGCTTGCGACACACAGAGAAACACTAACAATTAGAAAAAGAAAGAGTCTTTGAAACAAAAGAAAAGGGGGGAAGCTAAATACTTGCGAAAAGGGGAGAAGTTAGGGGAACGAGTGAAAAATGAATATAATTTAGGGGGGCTTAGTGTTGTATAATAACGGGCCACCAGAAATCGCAATTACTAACTAAATAGAAAGACTAAATTTAGTGGCTCACCGTTGGGGGGGGGGGTGTTATTGCAGGGGTTTGCTGGGTGTTTGTTGGGGCGGGAAAGGTCAGATTGGGTACTCACGGCGATGGTGACGACTTCAGTACTCCCAGAAAAAATCCTCGGCGCTGGAAAGCCTCCTCCCAACAATTCGTCACTCCTGGGTCTTTGTGAAAAAACTCTCCTCCAAACTCTTCCGAAAATTCCTCCACACACTTCTTCCACGATAACTCCGATCTCCTCACAATATCCTCAAGGTTTCTCCACAACTCTCTCCAACAACCTATCTCTAAAAATCTCTCCAAAACTCTCTCTAATAACGATCTCAAAACTCTCTTCCAAAACTCTCTTACACACGGGGCAGCTGCTTTACGAGTGATGGCTTCCCCATCCTCGTTATTCTTCTTCCCCGATTATCGGTGATAATCGGGGTCAATCGGGGACACTCGTCATCGGGTGTCCTCGTCTTAATTATCAGCCCTGCGATGTTAATATCTGCTCCCTTTCCTTCTTCCGCGTCACGTGGGCCGTGACGTAGTCGTGGGGGGTTTTCTTTTCTTCCGTCGGGCGCGTGCGGCGACGAGGGGAACGGCGGGTGCGGGGGGGCTTCTCCTTTTCGCCAACGATGTCTCTGTCGGGCGTGAGTGCAGTGCTGCGGAAGGGCGCGGGGTAAGGGGAAGGAATATTTTTGGGAGTGGGAGCCAACGGTGACAGGTTTCCTAACCTGTTGCCGTGTTCTTATAACTCTAACGTACTTCTAATCAATCCTACTAAAGAAAGTGAAAATTAGGGGGCTGGGGAGGGTTCAAATAGAAAGTGCCTCGTCACAGTATACATGTGTCGCGGATCCAGCGGTTTTTTCCGCGGATCTCGCGGTTTTTTCTTCTTGATGATTCTCGTAATCTTGTAATTATGCAACGGTTTTGGGGAACAGCTGCCAACAGGCGGAGTATGAGTCATGCTCCTCGTGCGCAAGAGTGTACTCCCCCCTGGCCCCCAGGCTAAGATCTGAAAACGGCACGAGGCCACTCGACTCCCCGATAATCCGGAAGGTAAAAGATGTCGGGTTAATGAGAAGTCTATGACAATCAACCGCCGTCACAGAAGCCGCGAAACAGAGATGGGGAGCCCGACTTTAGATGCAATATGGCTTAGCGCCCTGCAACAACCCCCGCTCCCGAGAGGGCCTCCAAACCCTCCGGTGGACAACAGGAAGTGCGATCTCTCTCTCTCGCTCGATGGAACCGAAATTAATGAGATCCCGTGGATAACCAGAACCGTCGTATGAGTCGGGGATAAGGAGAACACAGCCGCGAGCCGAAATTGTAACAATTAACGGTTTTCCGGCTCTCGAAATGAAACAACGAACTCCCGAATTTTCAGATACGGACGCCGTGATGAGTAATTAATCACTCTGAAAAATAACGGTCATGGACCTAGGTGGGAGATGACCTCCACCGAAGGCATATATGCACCCGTGCTGACCCGAAAAAGTCACTTCAGGCACTCCAGACACGTCAGACATCATATTTGATACTTCATACCTTTTGGGAGCACTTCAGCACTGGACTTGGCATCAGACGACTATTACTTCGATTTCAAACGATTTCGTCAAGTCTCGTTGATTCTTCAA
>NW_011887856.1:174119-205328 GCF_000806365.1 Fopius arisanus
CATTTATCACGGGTTAAAGGCCAACGCTTGCACGGAGTAACAAGTACCTGCCGACAGACCTATTGACACAGTGCAGCCTCAAAGGATCGTAACCAAAATACACCAAAATATTTGTGTTGTTAGTGAGTGAGAGTTGAGTGAACCATAAAAGTGATCCGACATCTGAAGTCCACGAGAAGCCGAGCCGCCACCCCTGGTCCGACAGAAAATTGGGATCTTTTATTGCACCGCCCGAACCTCCGGTTCGACATCTTCTCACCTGCCAGGTGAACGACCGGAACACCTAGATTATCGCAACGAATTTCCGAGTTCGTCGACCTCATCTTCACACCCCGAGAATCGTCTCACCTTCGAGAAATCACCGAGTTCTACCCCTTCAACTTTTGAGGAAACCGCCGAGTCCACCGCAGCGCGACTGAGTGATCGTGCACACCTTCTACTTCCCTGTTTATCATCAACTGTAAGTCTTGAATCAATTGTAATCCTTCCTTCACCTCAGTGTTACCTATCTCCCCCATCAAAATTGAGCGGCTTTATCTTGGATTGCTGTAACAATCCTGTATTTTAGTACCCCAATAAATAGTCCTACATTAATCAATAGAAAGTTTTCCTCTCTATCTCTGCGCGATTCTCTCACTAATCAGAAGTCCTGCGTAACCTAGCATGGTACACTTCAGTGTTTTATCCCACACAATACGCGCCCATTTAACTTTGGCCTCCGTTTAGACGTAACTGGTCGCGGTCAATTCAGTTTTGGGGGTCACCCTCTTGAGAAAATAACCGATCGTCCAGCCGCCCGTAGGCCGCAACACATGGTTAAAATATGGAGGAATTGGAATGAATGTCACTATGTATATCATTTCAAATTGTTAATGTTTAAAATCGTCTAGACTAGGATTTCTTTTTTGATATCAGCTGATATACATGATTCAAAAATTGAATTTGAAGGTGATAATGTATGAAACGTCTTGTCGATCAAAGGTATGTAATTATGATTTTAAAAAATATACCCTATGGTAATTAACTTGTAAAATTTGTAAAAAAAACAAAGCCAACAATAATTGAAAGACTTGTTAGTAAATTTTGTCACGTACCGTAATTTTGATTGAGATAAAAGTCAACCTAATAATTTTCTGAAAAATATATTGGAATTGTGAAGAAAATTATTAAAAAATATCATCTGAAAGCGAAGACCTTGTGACACGTCAATGGAAATTCCCCCAACGTCAGTCTTAAAACTTATAAATGGGAAATTATTGACAACCCAAGCCAGCATGACTAAACTAATGGCACGTCATTGCTGGCCAAAAAGGAGGCCCAGACCTTATTTCGTCAACGGAGTTGCGTCGGAATATTAATTTTCCGAAGTGTCCAACGTGTCGGGACACGTTACTCTCGTTCGGGCCGCCCAACTTTCGTTACGACCGACGAATCTCTCGTTTACGAATAAGTTATTAAAACTATCGAGTTCCAGGTGAACTAGAAATATTGTATCAGTTGATGTATCTTTGATTGTTATGCATAGGCTCGTGCCATTTTGTGATTAAACCATAAGTGTTGACGAATTAACGGTGTGAATAATTGTCTATCGCCTCATACCACGCCAGGAGAGACTATTTCAAGAAAGCACTGCAAGTAGCCCTCCGTCCTTGTCTTGCTCTCCCTTTGGCTTTCTACAGGGTCTCCAAAGTGGAGTCCACCCCTAGCAACGAAATTTCGTGTTCTAGTCTTCAATTCATTGTCATTAAGCAAGTTGTCCATTTTGGTAAAATTGACTGGCGTCCAACTTTTCATTAACAATTAAATTGCCTTGAGCCTCGACAGCTCCTGACCCACGCCGCGTCGGGTGAAATCTTTGTCAATTCCTTCATTTAAAAATTATTATGAGTCAAGGGAAAAAAATGATTTTGTCACAATTGGCGCCCAACGTGAGGTACCTTTGGGAATATGACAGTAAATTGTCAAGAAAATTTTGAAGTGAAAATTAAATAAAACTTTCTGGCTTCGTCTAGTTGCTAAGCGGTTACTATGCGTTAGTCATACGACGCCAAGGCCGAGCGGGTTAAAATAAAAAAGTTTAGGCTATCAAATTCTCTCTGTATTATCACTCTCATTTCATCTTTCATCCTTCACTCTATATGTTATTAGTGTGATATTGTGAACATGTGACTGCCAACCACGATTAACGGAGAACAGGTTTCTCTAAAATAAATCGAAATTATATTTAAGTCAATGGGGATTATTTCTTGCAATACCCTAATGACAAAATTGAATAGAGTCGATGCGGATTATATCTTGCTATATCTCGTTGATAAATTATAAGATTGAGAGCTGCCGAGCAAGAGTCAATAATATTGTAAATTAAATGTTCTGGCAGGCCAAACCTCATTTTGAGCTTGTCAGAATTATTTAAAAGAAATACTGAGTTGTCAGGATACGGCATCGTTCCTTCTCATGACATGATAGATGAGAAAATATACGTTGAGGTGGTTATATCTTGCTATGTCTCATCGACAGTTAATAAATCCATAGGGGAATGAAATACTATACAAAATCCTGGCAGATACTGGGAATTGGTACGTATTTGTCAGAAGTAATAAATTAATAAAATCCCGAGAGACATCAATTAGACGAGAGAAAATTAATTATTGAGAAAACTCGAATCGGTCTCGATGTGTCGCAAAAACAATATGTAATGGTGAGATACAAGTGAAACTTGCTTCATAGTTCACTCAAGAAATTGAAGAAATTATTCAATTCTATAGTGTTACAATTGAATATTGCTACATCGTTAACTGGCGAATACTGAGATTACTAAATTAAAAAGGGCCTCGATTGAATCTTGCTTCGTCGATGGTCTAAAAGTATTGTAATTGTTATTGCGAAAATAGAGCCTCGAACTAATCCAAGTATTGTCGTATCGTAATTGTCAAATATTTAAAAATTTATTGTCGCGGTGATTGTGTCTGGCCACACACCGTGCAAAACATTAGTGTTTAGTTGTTTCATTGCAAACAGCGAATTAAACGTTAAACCCTGGTACGAATAGGCTTTGTCCAAGGAAAAGTAGAGATATCAAATTGAAGAAAATAATTGAAATAACAACACCTCGTTCCTCGTAATAATTCGGTAATAAAACCTGAGTCGTCTAAAGTTCCTGGAGTTTCTGCTAAATAGGTCAAGTAAAAATCAAAATCGAAAATAACAACGCTAACCCCACCAGAAACAAATACTGCCGTTATTAGTAATACTGGAGAAAAACGAGTGTGGCAGATAATCCTGACAGGAATTATATCCCCGCAAACGCCAACACGAGTACAGAATCGGGTGGTAGTTCTTTCTCTGTTGGAGTGGGTAGAGGTCGTGGACGCGGAACACCCCTAAGAGATCCTCTTATCAACTACCCACAGTTACGCTTGACGCACTCACAACAAGTTTTGAACGACCTTTGAAGCCTTCAATCAGCCGTCCAAGGCATACTTGCGCGTCTTAATAAACCGCCGGGTAACTGAAGGCGCGAAGGAGGAGGAACCAATAGTGAACCCTCTTTCACGAATGAAATCGCGTCCGACGAATCAGCTAGCATTATGGCAAGACACCACAGGGGAATAAATTCTCCTAACAGGAAGCGTCAAAACGAACCGTCGAGAGTTAATGAAAGACACATGAACTTCCGGAATAATGATGATGACAATTTAACCGCCAACCCAAACACTGAAGATTGGCCGGAGCTGCCTCCATTATTTAGGGTTACACTGGTAAATTCGATGCCTAATGGACAACACCAACGGGATGAAATATTAATAACCGAGAAAGAATACCCTCAAAGAAATCCCGGGCCAGATAACGTAATTCGACAAAATAATCAGGAAATGCTCGTCACCCAGCGCCGTAACGTAAGTCGTGGGCCAAGCTCTCCGGCAAAAAGTTTCATTTCGGGCCCCGAACCGTCAGTAAATCTGGAACGAACTTTGTCTCCTCGTATGGGTCGTGGATAGCAAGTGATTCTAGCGAAGACGATTACGAAAGATATTATAGGCAAAATATTCGGGGAAATAGACGAAATAGTCGCACTAACGGGTCAAGAAGCAATGATAATTATCTGAGCGAGAACGGCCAATCGAGTGGATGCAAATCGGTAGAATTGTGAATTCTTGGAAAATATCGGTCCGAACAACCGAAAAAGACCCCGAACCATTTTTACTTCTTTTGAAGGACCTATTGTCAATGAGTGGGATCAATGACTTTTTGTACCTTGTCTCGAAAATTTTTGAAGGAGCTTATAGGGCTTTTTATTTAGTCAATAAAAAATCCTGATGTTGATGGACAGACTTCGTCCAAGCCTTCCGATACGAATGAGGAGTCAAGAGAGAGGATTCAGATCTCCAGGTGTCTTCAAGCAGTGTAATGTCAAGGATAGGCCACGTCTCAGTTCGAAAAGATTTCTCGAGCTAAATCAAGTCTCTCAATTACCTGAAGCTGGAGACGAAGAAACAGAAATCGACAATGGTAATTAAAGTGACACGAACAGTTGTCAAACACCAGACCTGATGGCGGCAGAAGCCAAGGCCCCCACAGAGTTTAGGAAGCTCTCGAAACCTTTAGGCAAAGAATAGAGAAAAACTTCTAGTCATATGAAGAAGGTACGAAAAGCAAGGCGCAGAAATCGAACAAGCCCTTCGACCAAACAAAATATTTTTTCGGAAAATGCGGTGAACCGGGTCACTCCCCACGTTTCTGTCAAAATGAATGTAAAGCAGTTTGCTACGTATGTGGCGAAGCTGGTCACGAGACTAGAAATTATCCCAAGGTCCCGGAAAACGCCAGAAGCCCTCAATAACTCGACCTCCAGCTACTGAGCAAAAGGGCAATGATGAGGCACCAAAATTAGAATAGCCGGAAAAGAAAATTCCTATTAATATCAGGCAGGCGAAGAATCTTGATGGACCAAAGCAAAACGTCGTACGGTTGCAGCTAGAATTCGCGAACTTGGTAGATAACGAGAGTGAAATGGCTGACGCAGAGCTCGCCACAGCAGGTGTGGCAGGCCCTTCGGAGTCGACTGAGAACCATTCATCTCAAACCCTGCTCGGAATAGTAGAGAGTAGAATAGCAGGACACATTAACTGCGAATCGACCGTCACTGATCCAGACGAAGAAATCGTGGAGACCACGCGGGTTACCACCTCACGCAATTTATCGGCTAACACAATGCCGTATTTTTAGCAGGGAAAGCCAAGTCAAGGAACCACAGAAGGCTACTCAAATCCCGGTAGAAATTTTGATCTTTGGAGAGCAAATAAGGGGAATAATCGACAGCGGTAGTCATAGGTCGTATATGAGCGTAAATGCCTATGAAAAAGTCAAACAGTTTCAAATTAAAGAGCTGGATCCCGATGCAATGCCTAGAAAGGGTATTAGAATAGCGGATAAAACAATTGTCAAAACACACCGTGGATACGGATCTATAGTTGACATCCGCGAAATATACGGACCTCAGTGGTTTAGTGTCATGCCAAACTTATCAATGGAATTGATACTAGGAATGGATTTCTGGCTAACATTCAAGATTCTCATTGATCCATTCGATCGAACGTGGACCCTAGCAGGTAGTCAGCATAAATATCCCTTGTTAGAATCCACCGTAATTCCATCCCAGGTCTGCACGTTAACCAGTAAGGAAACACCGCGATTAGAGGAATTCTTGAACAACGAGTTTGCGAAATTCGAAAGGGCATCGACCGGGAGAACCGATCTTATTGAACACGTGATCGAGTTAGATGACCCAACTCCTCATAGACAAAAACAATACCGTAGGAGTGAGGTAATATGTAATTTCATTGACGATGAAGTTGAAAGACTTTTGCCAAAATGCTATATCACCACAAGCAATAGCGAGTGGGCTTGCTCTCTAGTAGTAGTAGCCCCGAAAGAAAATGGAGCGTTGAGATTTTGCATTATTTACAAGCCCCTCAATAGACAAACGAAAAAGCCAGCTTATCCGCTCCACAACATGCGTTCCATCTTGTCACAATTGCATCAAGCAAAAGTTATCTCGACAACAGATACGAGTGAGACATTCCACCAAATCCCTATGCAGGCTAACAGTCGGAAGTACATCGCGTTCGTCGTCGAAGACAAAGGGTTATTCGAATGACTCCAGATGCCATACGGTTTAACTGGTGCTCCATCTACTTTTCAAAAGCTCATGGATGTACTTAAAAGACAAATGAAAGATCGAATTCATGAAGGCGGATTACCAAATAAATGGGTAAACCAGGTATTCACATTCGTAGACAATTGGCCGATAGTAAGCTAAGACTCTGACGAACACCTACAAATTCTTTCCCTTGTGTCTGAATTTTTTTGCGTTGCTAAACTTATTATCAACCGAGGAAAAATGTAGTTTCGCATGTAGGGAGGTTAAATTTCTAGGATCTATAATAGACGAATATGGAATGAAGTCTAACCTGGAGAAAATCCAGCCGATTTCAGAATTTCCAGTTCCTAAGGATCGCACGCAACTACGACAATTTAACGGCCTCGTTAACTGGTACCATCGACACCTTAAAAACATCGCGAAAGTCCAAGGCCCTCTGAATAAATTGACAAGCCCGAAAAACCCGTGGAAAAAGACTGAACCTGAGCAGGGATCGTTCGACGATGTAAAGCAAGCACTCATAGCAGCTGCTCGTCCCAATACCAGGAGGACCGTTCGTTCTCTGCACGGATGTCAGCGATTTCGCTCTAGGTGCGATTCTCGTCCAGTATGAACAACAAGCAGATAAAGAAAACCTTGTTGAAGTCCTAAGTAGACCAAGCACTGTACCATGACCGAAAAAGAATGCTTAGCTGTCGTCTGGGCGGTAGAAAAACTCAGGTGTGATCTCGAGGGAATGTCATTTAAAGTAGTCACAGACCATCAAGCCCTCTAGTGGCTTTACCAGCTGAAAAATCCGATCGGTCGCTTAGCAAGGTGGTCAATTTATTTATACCAACATGAAGTTACCATAGAACATCGTAGGGGCACAACGAACGAAACTTACGATGCCTTATCTATACAATCCAAAATCGACTGCGTGGCAATTCAATATGCACCAAAAACTGGTACGACACCAAGTTTAAATTAGTCGAAAAGTACCCCCAACGATTCAGCGAGTGGAAAATCGAGCGAGCCGAAATGTTCTATCATCGTCCCGACTACCAGAAAGCGTTAATCGATAACGAAAACCCGTGAAAAAAAGTTGTCACAACCAAAAACGTACCGAAAATTCTTAGCAAAACCCACATCGCCCCTGAAGCAGGACACCTGGGTCAGGTGAAAACGTTAGATAAAATTCGTAAAAATTATTATTGGCCAGGGATGACGCAAGATGTCAGAGAGTACGTTGAAGAGGGCGACGAATGTTTGAAAGTCAAAGTTAACCAACACCCTGGGAAGGGCCCCTTAATAACCAGACCATTGCTAACGCCCTGGAGTGAATTGTCAGTCGTCACAATAGTTTCTCAGATCAAAGAAAGGCAACACCTGTATTATAGTCATACACGACTGATTGACGAAGTACATAGAGCTTTTCCCTGATCGAAATAGGTTTGGCAAAACCATCGTCACCGTATTAGATACTGTTTTTGGTCGGTGGGGAGCCCCAAAATCAATCTCGACTAATAACGGGCGCGAATATGTCAATCAGCACGTCCAAACGTTCCTGGAGACTCGAGCATTCAGACATGACACAAGCCCTGTATACCATCCACAGGGAAATCCTGTCGAGCGGCTCAATCAGACAGTTAAACCCGTGATTGCGGCGTTTATTACCGGAAAGCACGACCAATGGGATGCTCAATTGCCAAAAATAAAATTCGCATGTAACACGGTCAAGCATACGGGCAATAGAGTCTCCCCGGTCTTTCTAAACCATGGCAGAGAAGCATCCATTAAACACATAGATAAACCCGGTGAAGATTTGACAATTAACGATGAGTCAGTCGCGGAATGGACTGAGAGACTTAAATCGATGAGTTTAGGCATAGAGTTGAGCAGAAGCTCCGGGAATATTCTGAGAAACGCCTGTCGAGAATAAATAACAACCGCGAAATTAAGCTTGGCATAGAAAGGGGGACCAAGTTATATTACTTCAACAAGAAACTCAGTAATGAGGTGCAGGGTTACTCGTCTAAGTTCACTTATTGCTATGTCGGTCCGGTAATTGTCAATAAAGTGATAAATCCGTTAATCGTGAAATTGGCAGACCAAGCCGAAAAAATTGTAGGCTAATATTATATTACTGATAATAAAATTCCATTCCGTATTCTACGTTGTCAATCACCAACACCACCATCTTCCCCGTCATCATGAGTGAGGAATCGTTGTCATCAGTAGCACGATCCACCAGCAGACTGGGAGAGTTAGAGAAGAAAAGAGTGGAGATGGCGGCCGCACTCCAGACCCTGGCAATAGAGGTGGAGGAAACCAGGAGTGACGTCAACTCCGTTGTTGACCAGGAAGACGTGGAAGACTCCATAGCACCACCGACCAAGAGGACTCAGACAACGAGATGGACAGTCCTCAACTGAGAAAGTTCGACCTCGGAATGATCTCGAGGATGACGTTAGGCTCACCCAGTCCACCCAGCGAGGACACGAAGTCAGTCTCCCGACTCCTGGAGGCCATAACATGCCACCCCCAAAACTGAAGCTGGCCTCCGCTGTAAAAATCGTCAATCAAACCCAGATTGACAAAGAGAAGCAGATGAGAAGAAGGATCCCAGCTAGTGGACATCCGCTGAAGTTGTCGGCAACCACGAGCAAAACCCTGCTGAGCACTGACAACCCAAGTGCTATGACAGCCCCCTCAACAACCGTGAATCCACTGCGTCTGGGAAAGGCCCTAACTTTTGACGAGGTTCTCCAACAACTAAGAGTAGCCAAGCCAACTAGTGCTACCAAGTTTATGGTCGACTGTCGAGACTTGGACAGACAGGTACTCAAGGAATTGGTGATCGAGGGAGCGAAAATCTTTGTGACAAGACTGGAAGCCAGAGAAACCAGTCGTGGGACACAACCATTTGTTACCACCGCTGGAAAGTCACCAGTAAAGCGATGTTTGTGTTGTCGAAGCAAGGAACACCATTTCAAATACTGTGCACGTTCCTACAGAGCGGGGTTTTGACACAGCTGCGCTGCAGACGGTTTTGACAAAGAGAACAGCCCATACACTCACGGCGTTAAGCACGAGTGGACCCCCTCTCGCTGTTCTAGATGTTCGGGAGACCTCAACCTGTTCAACCCCGAGTGTCCAGACTGCAACATACGTTTCCCTGGAGTCAGCGACTACTTTCGATTAAATTACACTAGCTGACCTACCTGGATGATCCCAGCCGACCATCGGTTCCTTTTGGATGAAAAGGCCGCCCAGCTGAAAAGGCAAGTCAGGGCCAAGCTCATGGATTCAGACGGCCACCCCAATGAACCCTGAAGCTCAGTCTGCTCGGGCTTTGTCAGTAGAAAAGCAAAAAGGGGCAGTCAAAGCCCTGCTAACATCAATGGTCAGGGACGCCCTCGAGAAGATCATGAAAGAACGACCGGAGCTAGAAAAGGGAACACAACTTGACGTCATCGTCACCGTCAAGGCCAATAAGAGCTCCAAGAAGCAGTAGTCGTCCAGAACGTGCCATCTGATTCACTCTCATTTCCATTACTCATATAATATCTTTGTCAAATTCATGCCTATTAATTTAGAATAGTCTTAATCACAGGCCAAACAAAGAGCCTCCTCTCAGAGTTGACAGTTATCCAGAAGAGAGGGACGGGACTGCGGGTTACCAAATTTTGTCTCTTAATGGTCAAATCACATTAGTCTTTTCCAGTCGTTGCTGACGTGGAGGTTCGAAGGAGGAGGATGTGACACGTTAATAGAAATTCTCCCAGCGTCAGTTTTACTACTTATAAATGGGAAATTATTGACAAACCCAAGCCAGCATGACTCAACTAATGTCCCGTCATTGCTGGCCAATCAGGAGGCCCAGCTCTTAGAAACGAATTTATGATTTTAGATCACTAATGCTAATTGAACACCTAATCAATATGTTCAAAAAAATGGAGAAAAGACAATTTCCCAACATTTCCAATTTTAAGAAATGAGAACTCCTATCTCTCCACGAGATTTGACGTAAGAAAAGAAATGCTTATCAAAATCGTAGTCGTAGCGACGAAGTGCCTGTCGGAACGAACGATGATACTGGAAGCACGAAGGAAACGGTGAAACATGACTCAGATAATGGCTGAGAACATAACAAATAGAAAAAGCGAGCAATAGGAATAATAATGATCGGATTACAAGTAAAAGTAAATTTGCCAAGCAACCAATAAATGTGCGGGATGGCGATGAAAAAAAAACACGTACAAATAGATCGACTGGGGAATTCAGAAAACCTGCAATCAAAGTAAAACGATTTAGACAGATTTCTAAAACTCACGAAATGAAGGGGAAATCCCCACGAAAACAAAAAAAATAAAAACAAACGTTTAAAAATAAAAAAAAATGAATAAGGAAAATATCCCGATAAAATCCCCTCCTGAAATATACGTCGAACAGCTGACGCATGTTAACATCAATATTGAACACACTAGTAGTGTAAGAAGTAGCTGGAAGCTTAAAAGATAGTCAAGTGGTTTATGGAACAGCGAAAAACGTACATAAAAAATTTAAACCGGGTCCTGCAATCTGCAGGTGGTCGGGAGCAGTGAAAAACATTGGAGAATATATTTCTGAAATGGTTTTCGGCAATTACTAATGTCCTTTCAAATATTGGAACTCTAAATGTGAAAAATGAAAATGTGCCACTGGCAATTTAGGAATATATTCCGGAAAATTTCATTGCAGACTTTCATATTAGATTTCGAATTTTGCTAATTTTGCAACGTCAAAACGAGAAATGAATTTTTTTATTCATAACATGCGCAAATAAATGTTCTCTTTATTTCTCTGGTGAAGCGTACCATTTAATTGGTAATTTCGATGGAAGGGTAGCATCTGCGACCGGAAATTTGTCGAAAATAATTAGAAATTTGAAATAGAAAAAAATGAATAGATTTTTAATTAATTATCTACCCTTGGCCAACATTACGCACTGTTGCTCAATGGAAACCGCGAGAATGATATGATAGAGTGTTGTTGTGTTTGGGAAATATTCCATGCATAGCAATTGAAAATTTAAAAAATCGAGCGGTCATCGATCCATTCCCCAAAAGCAAACACGGCTTCATCCATGAAATGTGATGAACTGTAGCGGATACTGAGTCACTAGGCAGGTCGAAATATCGGGTAAAAGGTGAACCCGTCAGATGAGTTGACCGTAACTAGTCACAACAGGTAGTGTCCGGAGGAGAATGAATCTTAGAAATCTCACTTAGTGAGGCCGATTGCGTGGGACTAAGTACTGAAGTACAGAATGGTCATAATATGAGGAATTAGCACACAAAAAGAAAGATACCCTTAGATTTTCCTTAAAATGGAATTTAAATTTATGACGCTTCACTTGGTATAGAGTATAGAAGAAAGACCAAGATAAAATCAGGGGTAGATAGGGAAAAAGTGTAAGAGGGAATAGTGTAAATGTTGTTGGTGGGTTTCTCTGACTTACGGTTGTAGAAACAAACGGCAGCAGGGAAGGGGTGATCTCTTGGTGTTTCCTCTTCGCAGCGGATTCCAGAGAACTCCAAAAATATGCCAGCTCCTCTAGCACTGATGGAGTCGAAAACTACTTAAATACGCCTCTTTAGCGCTGGTGATGATGCTTTAGCTTTATGTTGCTAGGTGTAGAGACATCCCGGAGCTGGACACTCGGGGTAATCTCAGTTATATGTTGAGTAATTCAGCAGTTTGGTGCAGGCTTGACGAAAGGATTCCCTGAGTTGTACATTCAGGATCAGGTCAGTTGTACTCTGAGCGATTTACGGGGTCCCTGCTGGGTTGCAGAAGTGCAATCGTTCTGACGCAGTGCAGAAAAATCGAGCTGTTCACTCGATGTAGTAGCGATGAGAGTGGGCGATGCTGCAGAGCTGCTTCCTAACAGACGGATCTTGAAGGGTCAGCTTTCTTAATTAGCAGGGCCCCTTGTTAATATCCAAGAGTCGAAATTTTATTGTGGACTCGTTGGTTGTGATTGAAGCTGTGCACTCGATCTGGGGTGGCGAGGAGAGTCGAGTTATAGGCTCGGACTGCGCCCAGCGATGACGTCAGAGGGTGGTCCTGCAGAGTTGCTCACCTGAAGACTGGCCCTGGAGGGTTCAACTGGATGACGAGCAGGATACCACTTGAAGATTTCGAGTCGAAGATTTAATTTAGACTGCTCTTCTTCGGCGAAAAAGCGCCCTTTATATACTGTTCGGGCGTGATTCCCCTACCGGCGTTCGAATTTTGAGATGTCGTCATCCAACGTTTATTGAGGTATGGTGGGAGGCATCTTCATATGATTAACAATGTATTCAAAAGGGATGTTCCTGGGCAATGTACCCTCACCCTGATGCTACCCCGCATTTCCCCAGGTGGGGGAGAAGTTGTTGAGAAAGAGGCGTGACGAGCGCGCATTGGCCTCTCTCTAATTAATGTTATTCTAATGTCAAAAGTGGCATGTTTACGCATCTTTCTGACGTTCATGGCCCATAAATTTGACACCTCATTTGACGATGGATAACTATTATTCATTAGAAGTGTCGCGTGTCAAATGGAGTGGACCCTTTGAGGCTGGAGATGTCCCCTTGTTTGGACAACAAGAAATCATCTGGTCAATTGTGCCAATTCCTGGAAAGCATCTCATAACTTTCATTGGGTATGGGGTGCAGGTAACATCATGATCCCGGTAAACCCTCTGTAGCTAATGGGGGGGAGACACTCGGGGCAGATGTACCCTCCTATGGACCTTCCTTCTCTTTTGTCGATATCGGCAACCCGTGGCTTAGGTGGTACATTTCTAAATTGCCGACATTTTTAATTCTTTGGGGCAGCTCCCATCTGCGGTTACCATTAGAGGGAAGTTCAAGTTATTGGCCCCCAGATTCAATAAAGAGACGAAAAGAAATAAAAAGGATCTCCTTAGTTGTGCCTTTGAGCAATTGTCTGGCTTCTTTTTAGGTGATTCGAGGTTTCCAGGTGTTGTCGCCTTGATGGTCACTCCTTAACGCCTTTCAGGCCATAATGACGGCCACTTGAATACCTGCTAGGTGGTCCGTTTTATTGTGGTTACTTCGCGTAATCGGCATTTAGGCCGGTCATACCGACATTCCTTGCTATTGTATGAGATTTTCCAAAGCCCCCTTTTTTGTGGTTACACCAAGTTTTCCGAATGTATATAAATAATTTCAATCGTATTAACTGCGGTGTCCGCAACAGAACCAGGCGGAAGGGTTTGAAGGTGCGATGAGTTGCGAAATGAAGCATCAGCACTAAATCACTTTCACCAGGTCATTGACCCTCGAAAACCCACCGAGGATGGACAACGAAATTATCAGTTTCGGCCTAGCATCGATCTTGATCACACCAAAGGTCGGACTCCTCGTGTTGCGCGGTACCTGATTTCGGAATCAGTTTCACTTGTCTCTGCCCGGCGTTCATCGTGTGACACGAGCACACGGATTTGCGATATAAAATCTCATCCCTCTTAAAGACAATAAAAATCAACATTCGCTAGAAACTCGATTGGCGGGGTGCAAAATTACCGTTACGTTCGTCTCCCGGGAGTGTTAGAATTGGACTCGCAGATTTTTAATTTCTATATATAATCTCGCATTTGCGAATAAATAAAGAGAAAGCTGACTCAAGAAATCTTGGGAGGAAATTGAAAAAACTGGAGAGCAAAAACGGGGAAAACTAAGTGAGTAGTTAATTATTAGGATAGTCTGGTATGGGTAGCTCTCTCTTCTTTCCATAATCTCTAAATTAAAACTATTTCGACAAAAGTGTAAAACCTGTAAACGTCCAAAATCATTTCAAACAAACTTGAATAATAAATCCTAGTTCTTGAAAGAACTCAAGTAGCTTATCGCGCTAGTAATTTTGACCTTTCCCATATCCTCAAGTCCTCATAATTCTGTGGATGTGTGCAATACTTCCAAGATAAGGTTCCAACGCAAACAAAAATAATTATTTCAATGCTCGAGGGGAAATGGAATGAATGTTAAAGGAAACATTCTTTCAATTTGCCCATATCCTACAGCGTCATACCGTATATCTGATATTTTGGTAGATGAACAAAATAAAAAATGAGTAATTCAATTTTTGCTTCCGAATGAAAGCACTGTATTCATTCGATTTTTCTATTCTCTAATTTTGGCTGCAAATGGTGTAAAATGGTTTGAAACGTAAAAGTACCAAGTTTGAGGGCCATGTGTGTATGTGCAGATCAATCAGGTCAACTGAAGGTCAATTTTTACAAACAAAGAAAAATAGCCAGATAAATTAATTCCCAAAACTCAGAAATTTTGTCACTTCATACGACTTAATATGGACTTGATGTGTGTTAGATTTCAGACCGATCGGTCTCATTCGTAACTGTTAAGGCTTTTCCAGCGCAGTTCTCATCATCATCCCTTAGAATCCTTATCAGAGTCATATTCATTTTCGCAACAACAACTATTTATCCACGAATTATTACTTTTATTTAGTAAAATTATCGCTCTACCGCAGAATTGTGGACAATTGTTCTATTTCAGTTATTGAATTGCTGCAAATAGGGTCTGAGCACAAAATAATTGTCGAGGGTCACTCCTCATGAAAGCATTAAAAAAAAATTTCTGCCTACTATTGCTGCCTATTTAGAGTGAAAAATAGATATTTATATTCCAAATTTATGGAAAATCGAACATTCCTGATCGATCGCACGAACACTCTCTACCGGTATCGGTGGAACCATGGGTCAAGGAGAGAGAAAAATCGAATTAGAGCAGGTAGTTTTGTTTAGTGGATGAGACCCCTCTCCCAGCTCTTACTAACGAACCCCGATCAGTCCAGGTTGCCGAATCTTGATTTAAATCAGTGGGTGGATACACTCCGCAAAACGGCGAACCCTCATCACAGTAAAATGCATAACAATAAAGATGAGAATAGAGCACAAGCTCATTGTGGAACTTCGAGACATACAGCATCTAATGAATCCTACTTTCATGAAATCATCTACGCATTTGATTTATTAAGTGATTTCATAATAATTATGAACTCGAGGTGAATTCTAAATGTGAATGTATCGTCCTTAGTTAAAGATAGACGACATGGCATAAAAGGCCTTACCCCAGCATCCCGGCTCTGCTGGGGCCGACCTTTAGTTCTAAGGATACTCCTGTGAACCATATGGACCCGATTAGTATAAACATTTCTGACGCCAAAGACGGTGCCTCATAGAGGGAACGTCTGAGACCTTATAGGTGGTTCCGGCCGTTACAGTCTCTGATGCTCCGACTGGGGCACAGAAGCCTACGGAAATGGAAGTGGAGATGCTGGAGGTTACCCCTTTTACTAAGGAAGTCTCCAAAGGCGGACCCACAGACATAAAGAAGCGGAAAAGGCGCACAGGGGCGGGGAAACGCAGGGCCCGCAAGGCCAGAATGGCAACAGAAAACTTGCGGGAACAGTGCTCTCCAACCAAATCGGAGACAGCCAAAGGTGGAGAGGAACGGGGGAACGGGTCCAAAAGACCCAGATCGGATAGTGGAGCCACTCTGCCGGAAGACGCTGCGACCCGAAAAAAGCAAAGGGTGAGGGCTGGACTTGGAATCACCTCGTTCGAGATGGCGGCGACGGGTGGCGGCAAGGTAGCAATCATACCTAGCGGCTACACTGAGCCGTCCCTGACTAAAGCACAAGCCAACCTCGTCCAGGACAAGCTGGAGGAACTCATCTTCAGGAGAGATGTCGAATGGCATCCCTCAGGTTTTGAGGGCCACCGCTACCTCCAGGGCGTGCTTTGGGTGACGTGCACCGACGGCCGGGCGAGAGACTGGCTGAAGGGCGCGGTGCCCAAACTAGCGCCCTGGGAACGGGCCTTCCTCACAGTAATGGAGAAGGACGCGCTCCCAAAACTGGTCCGCGTAACGGCCTTTATCCCTGGGAAACCAGTGGGGGCGAACGTTGCGCTGGACCGCCTGAGCAAGCAGAACCCACGCCTTACCACTGAGAGGTGGAGGGACTGGGCCGAGGGCAAAAACGGCGGCCGAAACCTGGTGCTGGGGGGCACCTCCGGTCCCTCGAGGTCGTCAATGGGTTAGACTGGGGCCCGTTCTACGGCTTGACACGAGCTCGTTTTTACGAGCCTCGGAAAAAATCGGAAGAGCTGGAAACAGCACTCACGAGGACTGCGGGACCGACGGTCGACCCGCAGTGCCAGGTGGTTACTAAGGGGACGGGCAGGAGCGAGGGGACCGCTGAGACCTTTCATAATCCAGTGGTCCCCCCGACACCTGCGACATCGATCCCGGTGGGGGGGGGGGGGGCACCGTGACCCGGCGAGAGCCCCGGGGACCCTGCCAGTTCCTCGATCGGGAAGGGGAAGAGGGCGCCCCGGAGGGCAGAAGAGAAGGCCTGCACAGGCGAGGGGGGGTCCGGCGGGGCTGCGGGAGGGTCTCAACCGACCCTCTCGTGGGCCTTGACGGGCACCTCTGGCCTGGACAGGCCAGTGAAGGGCGGCCCTGGCACGCCCAGTAGGTCAGAGGGGAACCTTAACCCCAAGTAAGGGAGCCCGGATGACCTCTGGACATGCACGGCGGAGAGCGGATAGCAAGGTAGGGGCGGTCATTGCTCCAGCCCTTGGCCAATGCTCCTAAATCAACTTGCAACACTGCAAAGCGGCGACGGCTATCGTGAGTCGCAGCCAAGCGGTGGAGCAGACAGACATATGCCTCATTCAAGAACCCTGGGTGACAGGGGGCATGGCAAGAGGACTTGATCTCAGGGGCAATGAGCGTTTCTTCCCACAGGGGGAGCCAGGACCCAGCACTTGCATCTCTGTTAAAAGAGCTTCTAATGCCAGAAGAATGGCAAACTTCTGTCACAGGGACCTTGTCGCGGCGACGGTGGGCGTGTAGAGGGGGGGGGGGGATCCGAAGGCACTGTCTTCTGCTCCGCCTACTTTCCGTTTGACTCGGCGTTGCCGCTGCCCACGCGGAAACTGAGGAAGGTGGTTCGCTACTGCAGGAGTAATGGGCTGCCACTCATCGTGGGCTGCGACGCAAACGCGCAGAACGTGGTTAGGGGCAGTGAGAACAACAACGCTAGAGTCATATCCGTCTTGCAATACCTGGCAGACGTGGACCTGGAGGTCCTAAACAGGGGTTCCAGTCCCACGTTCGTCACTTCTCGCTGCCAATGTGTCATCGATATTACGCTGTGTGACATGAGGCTAGTGCAACAGTTCGTTGACTGGAGGGCAGACCGGGAGGACGTACTATCCGATCACAGACGCATCAAATTTAGCATTGAAGGCAGAGCCGAGAAGATGCAGGGTCTCGCATGCAGGAACCCCAAGACTACCGACTGGACCACTTTTAAAGAAGAGCTGAAGGTAAGGTTGGAGAAACGGCGGTTGAGGCACAGTAACGTGCGCAGATTAGAGGATGAAGTGGACACAATGCACGACGCCCTGATCGGCGCCTTCCACAAGGCATGCCCGATAAAAGCGAGTATCCAAGGGAAAAAAGTGGCATGGTGGAGCCGCGAACTGGATAGACTCAGAGTGCTGACCAGGCGACTCTGGAACCATGCCTATAGAACAAAGAGCCATGAGGACTGGACTGTACAGAAATGCGCAGAGGGAGTATAAAAGACTCATAAAAAAATCGAAGGAAACCGCCTGGAAGGACTTCTCTGATGACCTGGAGGCCCTACCACAGGTAGCCAGGCTTTGCAGGGTCTTTTCGGGGAGATCAACGCAAGGGCTGGGCCAAATCATACTCCCTAACGGAGAGATCATCACACAGCGCAGTGATATTCTGGAACATCCGATCCAAGTGCACTTCCCGGACTCTAATTTACTGAGGGGGGACTCGCGCACGGAGACGATTCTGGAGCAAACAGAGAGGGGCGGCCCATACGGGCGCCTAGCCTCGGAAATAGTTACGATGGAGCGCCTGAGGTGGGCAGTGGACTCCTTGGACATGTATAAGAGCCCGGGTCGCGACGGAATATATCCGGCGCTCCTGCAGCGGGGGGGTCCGCAGCTCCTGCACAGGCTGCTGCCAATATTAAGAGCAAGCCTTGGTTTTCGGCATGTGCCCTACAAATGGCGGGAGGTCAGGGTTATCTTTATCCCCAAACCGGGTAAGTGCTATGACAACGCCAAATCCTTCAGGCCTATCAGTCTGAGCTCTTTCCTCCTAAAAACACTGGAGAGGCTCGTTGACAGGCACATCAAAATGGGAGCTCTGAGGACTAATCCGACCAGCCTCTCTCAACACGCCTACCAGGTCGACAGGTCAACGAAGACTGCCCTGCATCGCCTGGTGGGCAAGATCGACGGTGCCAAGGCAAGAAAAGAGGACACGCTCGGTGTCTTCAATGACATCGAGGGAGCCTTCGACAACACTTCCTCCAGCACCATGGAGAAAGCAGCAGCATCATTCGGCATCGAAAAGCCCATTATTAGATGGATAGCTGCTATGCTCTGAACAAGAGCCGTGTTCTCCTCCCTGGGCGACAGCACGGCCAGGGCGCTCGCGGGGAGGGGCTGCCCGCAGGGGGGGGGGGGGATTATCTCTCCCCTATTGTCGCTCCTCGTAGTGAACGAGCTCCTGGCTGGGCTGGAAGAGCTAGGGGTGGAGCCGATAGTCTATGCAGACGACGTAGCGCTGCTTATGTCCAATAAGGACAGCGGTCCGCTATCTTTCAAAATGCAAAAGGCACTAAATCACGTACAGCGATGGTGCACATCTAATGGCCTCAAGGTTAACCACGGAAAGACCGAGATGGTGTTCTTCACTGGCAAAAGGAAATCTGTGGTTAAACCCCCCTCCATCTATAACACAGTACTGGGCTTCTGAGAGGACGTAAAGTACCTGTGTCTATGGATCGACAGGAGACTCAGCTGGAAAAACACATCAACATGCAAACCAGCAAAGTCATAGGGACATTCTGGGCCTGCAGAAGGATGTTTGGAAGCACGTGGAGGCTAAGACCCAAGGTCGTAAGATGCATCTATACAGCCGTCATGCTCCCACAACTAACCTATGCAGCTGTTGCCTGGTGGCCGGCCATGAACAAGGCCTGCCACAGGAAAACAGTGGATAGACTGGGGAGGCTTGCTCTGCTGGGAATTACGGGGGCGCTCAGAACGACTCCAACCTCGGCATTGGAGGCGCTACTCTTCATGAAACCGCCACACCTCATCATAAGAGATGTCGCGCTGTCAACGGCAGCCAGGCTGCAACTAACTGGCACCTGGAGGGAAGCCAAGAAGGGGCATGTTTCGCTCCTCACGGAGGACAGGGCGCTCCTTGGCTCGCTGTCCAAAAGGGGGAAACGCATGCAAAACTGAATGGCACCCTCACAAGAAATTCAAGATTAACCTAAGCACTGCCGACACGCATCCCTGGGTGGACTCTAAATGGTCGCCACCTCACGGGCTGGGCTGGTACACGGACGGCTCCAAGATGTACGGCCGAGCGGGGGCAGGAGTGTGGTCCAATCGACCTTCCGTTGAGAAGGCCCTTGGACTGGACCCACACACCACCCCGCTTCAAACAGAATTAGCTGCCTTCAAAGCCTGCGCCAGAATCATACTGGCCAGGGAGGACAAGGACAAGGTAATACACATCTACTCGGATAACAGGCGGGCACTAGGGGCCCTACTTAAGCACGAGAGTGGCTCCACGCTGGTAAACGACTGCACAGAGTTGATGAATGAAGTTGCAACATGCAACAAATTAAAGGTGTACTGGATACCAGGTCACGCCGGCATACTTGGCAATGAAAAAGCCGATATGCTGGCCAAACAGGGATTCCGGGCAATGGCGCCGGTGTATGAAGACCACGTTGGCGTTCATTCCGACTATATAAAGGAAATAATCCAAGAACGTGTGGACAGGGGAGAGGTGGAGAGATGGAGCTCAGGGATGGGCGCCAGACACACCAGATCCCTTCTCTGGGAACCCTCCAGGAAACTGGCTGACGAACTCGTGTCCCTGAGCAGGGTAAAGCTGCGCGCCCTACTAGGGCTTATCACAGGATACTGGCCGTTAGCTGCCTACCTGGCGAGCATCGGCAAGGGAGATGATCCTCTTTGCCCGAGATGCGGTTTGGTGGAGGAGGACCCCCACCATCTCAGTACAAAATCCAGTGGCTTTGATGAGCTCCGTTTGGACATCTTTGAGACCACTTGCCTTAAAGACCTTTACGTCGACAGGGACGGCTTCAAGGGACTCTACCAATTCGCACGTGGGGCACAGATGCTGACACCTCTCGACTAGACGGCTGCCTCAGGCAGAACGCAAAATGGCCGCAAGGCTAATTGTGCGCTCCTCTTTTCGAGGACCGCCTATAGTTAATAAGTCAATAAGTCAATAAGTGGGTTTACCTGCATTAAATTCCATTTGTTCTTGTCCGGGTACGATCCCTGGCTCATTTTTGATGTCATTTCTGTCCAGCTTTTTCGATTCAGGGCTATCCCACGAATTGATTAATGAATTATGCGAAAAGTTTGCCGCTATCGGCAGTGACGAGTGGTTTTTACTGTTGCTCTATGGGAGCCAGTTGATTTAAAAATACCGGTAAATCAACAAATCCGGGCTAGCTGGACAAACAAAAATCTCAGGGGGGAGGGAGGACGATACTCCCCAGCCCTACGCTGGCACACTATAAGTAGAGGACACACAGTTACTGGTTAAATAATTGATTTACTTCTTTATAAATTGTCGAATGAATAAAAAAATCGGAAGAAATTAATCAATCGCATGAAAACAATAATTGATGTCCCAAAAATCGTGATGGCGAGACTTTACATAAATTCTGACCGCAATCGGACTCTCGACTCAATTAATTTAACAAATGAAACAAGACTCGATACAATGACCCACGAGCCTAGACTCGCTTGTTTCTTTCGACCTTGAAATTGTCGATTGTAATAATGAAATTTACTGTAAAGTTCAGCTCCGACCTGAGTCGGTGAGCTTTTTTGATAATATGTACCACTTCGCGTGTCTTCATATTATGAGAAATTACCTAATACTATTTCTTAATTAACTATATTTCTGGGGCATAACAATCGTATTTAATTTCCTTTCATTGGCGTAGTCAGTAAATTTGCATGGGTGCCTTTGGCCGTTAAGACAGGGCTCGCAGTTCGTGATAACTTCAAGCATATTTGGTAAGTGTGTGTATTAGGGGCGTCACCCCAGATTTGATTATAATTCTTACCAAGGTTGCAGTACTCCTGTTTTCCACAACGGTGATAGCTAGAGCACCACGTTCTCTTTCAATTGCACAAAACACCCATCTTCCATTCATCATACGCATTTTCTTGTATTTACGATAGCCAATTTTTGACTCATCTACCTCGACAATCTTTCCCGGGCCTCCCAACTTCTGAGTGTGGTCTCCACACCAGTCGATGAGAGTTTCCCGAGTGACATTCGACCAATCAACAGCTGTTTTTTTGTTGAGGTCCAGCTCACTGCACAGGAAATCTCTCTCAGGGGGGTTCATATGTAAGTATAGTCCTATGAATCTTACAGCTGTGGCTAATGATATCCGGGCTTGTGAGAACCATGATCGACTGAGGACACTAGCGTTAGTGTCACATTGGGAGTTGCGTTTCTTCCGATGCGAATCATAGCAGCCAACCCGTCGCTACACGCGATGTCAAGCACTCACCACCACCAGTAAAGGTCTATAAGGTAGCTGCTTGTGGATCCGGTGATGGACTGATGATTGCTCCACATGGGCCCTACCTGAAACCGGAAAAAATCACGGCACTCATCGATGCTGGGGCGTCGGTCAATTCAATCTTGATTGAATCAGTCATTGAATCCGGGCACCATGATCGACACTACAGAAACCATCAGAATAGTTAGGCTGACCAATCATGTGTTCAACTCCTTGGGAACCGTTATGCTGCCAATACATGCCGAAGTGGCAGTCCGATTTCATGTCATCATTCATCAACCTGGCGGTTACGGAGCCATTCTGGCGGACTACCTCCTCAACACACTCAAAACTCACATATCCTTCAGCACGAATACAGTCCGTTTCAACACAAATCCCACCCATGCCATCCATTTTTGTTTGCCGCCGGAGCTCACATCAACTTGATCGAGAAGAAGGCTATCAAACCATCAGCAGAGGTCCAACCTCCGAGAATCGAATTCGTTCTCGGGGTAACGGACAACGCGCTACCCACCTGCGGACGAATTTATCTGCATATGTTGGGAGCGGAGGTCCCATTCCACATTGTAGACAAGGAATTATCTGTAGACGGAAGCGGTATCTTGGGTCAAGAATTCCTCATCGTAGAGAAGGTCGACATTCGATATGCCCAACGGAATATCACCACCATTAAGGGACCCTGTTAGCCCATTCCGTGGTACGAGTACCATAGGCCTAATGACTCCACCTTCATACCACCAAGGACAAGAATGGTCATTGGAATTCCAATTGACAACCCTGATGTAAGAATCGGCTATCTGCCCAAGGTCGACACACCAGCCGGAATATTCTTGGGAGAAGCGGTAGTCCAAGTGGAAGACTACACAGCCGCCGCCACGGTAATCAATACCACAGAGGAACCAGTCCGAATACATCTAGCACCACAAAGGCTCGAACCTTTCGATGAACCCACCATATTCTCGCTAGAAGACCCACTGCTAGATGAATTCCACACAGCCACCTGCAACTTAGAACTATTCCTCGGTGAGAAACAACAGCGGAATAACAGGGTTATGGAAATTCTTAAGGCCTTGCCTGAGCAAGAGCTTAAAACATTTGAACGAAAACAAGTCACGCAACTGATAGAGCGATTCCCAGATGTGTTCCATCTGCCAGGAGATGACCTGGGTCACGCCAAGGATTTTACATGTAAAATCCAAACGACGGACGTGGTCTCCATCTTCCGACGGCAGTATAAATATTCTCAGCAACACCGAGAAGAAATCAATCAACAGATTAAGTCGGTGAATTAACACGACATCATCAAGGATTCAGAATCACCTCATAACTCACCATTGTGGATCGTCTCCAAGAAATGCGACTCTCGGGGAAGAAAACGTTAGAGGCGCGTAATAGACTTTAGAGCGCTGAACCAAAAAACCATTGGAGATTCTTACTCTCTGCCTGACATTACCACGATCTGTCGCAGTTGGGTGGAGGGAGATACTTCAGCGTATTCGATCTCGCAGTGGATTTCACCAAATGAAGATGAACGAAGGGGACGGCGAAAAAACTGCCTTTACCGGCCCCGAAGGGCATTACGAATACACCAGGATGCCATTTGATCTGAAGAACTCTTCGCCAATTTTTCAAAGAATGATGGACCAAGTCCTCACAGGTTTAAAGTGCTCTGAATTATATGTCTACCTGGACGATATAGTCATCTATTCAAAAACCCAAGAAGATCACGTCAACCGGCTCAACAACTTCTTCAACTGCCTCAGATAGAGTGGACTTTCCCTTCAACCAGACAAATGCAGTTTTTTCAGACGGAAAGTCGCCTATTTGGGTCACGTCATCGATAAAGAGGGAATTCACCCGGATCCAAAGAAAGTCAAGCCTTTGAAGGAAATGACAGCACCGACAAATCAGCATGGAGTTCAAGGATTTCTAGGCTTCAGCAACTATTACCGAAGATTTGTAAAGACTATGCAGAAAAATCCAAAAGCCTCACAAATCTCTTGAGGAAAGACACGAAATTCATGTGGAACGAGGAGCGCGAAAAAGCTTTCGTGGACCTGAAGAAGGCAATCATGGAAGACTCCTTATTATTCCACCCTGACATAAGTGAACCATTCATCGTTAATGTCTCAGCAACATCCAAAGGAATTGGAGCGATTCTAAGCCAAAAGAACGTAGAAGGGGATGAACACCCAAACCTATATGCTTTCAGGACCCTTAGAGATGCAGAGACTAGGTATACACCGGCTGAGATCGATTGCTTAGCAGTTGTATATGCTCTAAACTACTTCAGACCATACATTTACGCAGTACCGTTCAGTGTAGTAACAAATACCTTCTCCCTCAATTGGCTGATGGACTCAAGCAACTCTACTACCCGCCAGGTAAATTGGAAGACGTTCCTGAACGACTACTCATTTCAGGTGGAGATCAGGGAACAAAAGGGCGCTCAGCTAGCGGAAACATTTGCCGGAAACCCTCTGGAAAACCTAACCTCTGAACCAGAACTTCTCACGCCGTGTTTACCAATCAGGACGAACCCCACATACAAACCATGCCTGAAACCGTCACGAACTGTCACTAACCCTAATCTCAGGGTCAGAATCAAAAGTGAACCTGACGTTATGAACACCAGGGGCTCCAGCGCTGACAGAATTAGGCTTGGAAGGGCTACTCAAGCATCTGACGATAGCAGAAGACCAATCAGCTATCGAGATAAACGGGGGTACCGTCTCAATACCAACCGAAATCCAGCTAATCCAACACGAAAGCTACCTCCAGAGGAGGCCACGCCAACACCTACAACCCGTCTCCAACCAATCGTTGAAACCCTCGAAGAAACAACGCCAACTCCGACAACCGGAGTCCGACGTCAGGCGACTTCAGGGATTTCCCAAGGGATCCAGACGAACTCAGCTTCACTGCTTCTAGCCATCATTGAGGTAACTGAAGCGTCCATCCCTAATAACGACGTGCTGGAACCAACGAACACTCCCCTAGAACGAGGTCCAATCATTCTAGAGAAGGCAGAATTGGAAGTGTCTTTAGAAAGAGATTCAACTGAAGAACTACAAGACGATGTGTTCACCTCAGAACAAATCTCATCGACCAATCAACAATTAATCTTGAAAGCTGACCCTCTGACGGACTTGGAAGACGAGTCGGATCAGGAGCGAGATTCTTTCCCAGAGCCTTTCAACAGCAAAAGCATTCGCCAAAGCCTCAAAAAATTTGATGAAATTATGGAACGCCATAATGAAAACCATCCAGAGGAGGAAGACCAACGGAAACACAGCTTGAGACCAGAATTCAACAAAAGCCTCTACGTGTCATACGAGAAATTCAATGAAACGATGCGCCACTACGAGGACCGCTCTTTACCTCAAGTCCACTGATGAGATTTCTAAGGACAAATTTGACAAGATTGACAGTCGAAGAGCTACATGAGGTCATCATCAACTTCAAAAATAAGGTGGACAAAAGGATACGAACCAGAGAAGGAGAACAGGATGAGCCCACAGCTCCAACAGAAGGCCAACCCTCCGACCTAGACGGTGCGGACAAACCAGTCCAGGTCGACAGCACCACGTCAGAACAGTCATCGGGGGCAGTCAACGGACAGTCCTCATCCCGACACTCGGTCATTTAAAAACCAAGAATCATCCGAAAATCCCTACTTCTGACCCCCAGAGCTATCCAAAACCCAACAGCCGGATAGTCCCCATGGAAAACCTTCATTACCCAAGATGCCACACATCAAAAGCAGCTCTTCCCAGAGGAGTAAGAGAGTGATGAGTCCACCCTTGTAGAACACGGAAAAGTAGGAAACTTTCTTCCACCTCCATCTATTTATCCCCGACTAGTAAAGCACACCTAACCGAGGGCGGAGGCAAGTTACCCCTATCAAACACCGCCGGCAGACTATCACCAGGAAAAGGCAAACTCCAACCCAAACGCGCGCCGTAATGGCCAAACAGATCCGAATTCGGAGGTGGAGTAGAAAGAAGAGCCACCAGAGGAAAAGTTGACGATCCCACCAGATGATTATCAACCAGCGGAAAACATCCTCGAAACCAGAGATTGACTCACCTTCGTCCGACGATATATGGCCCACTTTTTAGGAGGCGACGCGGAGTCCACTAAACAAAACACGAAGCTTCTATGCGAGTTAAATTTGATCAATCTGGAAGACATCAAGAAATGAAACCCCCAACTGGGACAGATCATCTTCACCAAATCCGGAAAATTGAGAACCTTCACCCTCATAGTAAAACGATATCATTTCGATGGAACACAGAACAGAATACTAAAACTCTGCCTGAGAAACTTAAAAGCAGCCATCAAAAAATACGAGGTCACGGATTTGAAAATGGTGATGAAGGGAGACGAAATTGATGAAGACATCCGGATCAGATATTATCTAGAGCAAGAATTCCAGTTTCACCCTGTAACCATCACTCTGTGCCACGGAAACATTCGAATGCCCCCCGAGCCACTAAGACCTGAGACCAACAGGGAATGTCACGAAACTTTGCCCAGAGGACACAAGGGAATAGTTACCACCTTTCACAAGGTGAGAGAAAGATTCTACTGACCCGGAATGAAACAGGAAATTGAACGAATGGTCAAAAAATGGCGGATTTGCCAACTGCAGAAGATCAGGCGAATAAAATTTAAACATCCAATGTTAATAACGTACACACCAAATGAGTGTTTCGAACGAACATCCATTGATACTGTAGAACCGCTCCCCATAACCTCGGCAGGACACGCACACATCCTAACGATCCAAGATAACTTCGCAAAGCACTGCATCGCCATCGCACTAAAAGACATTAGGGCATAAACTATAGCTCATGCCTTGGTGATACAGTATATCGCACTATACGGCTCTCCCAGAGTAATACTCTCAGGTAAAGGCACCAGTCTCCTTAACAAACTATTCTACCACTTGAGTAAACTGCTAAGATTCCACCATGTGACAACATGAGGATACCGGCCTCAATCCAACGGCGCCCTCGAAAGAAGCCATCACACCTTGGTGGGATACTTGAAAGCACTTGCCACAGAGACCAAGCAATGAGGCCAAATACTACCGTTCGCAACACTGTGCTACAACACCACCGTACACGAGAAGAAGACCAAAGCATCGAAACTTACAACGACTATGTGGTGGACCTGATGTCAAAAATGGAGAAAACACCTTCAACAAGCAAAGCTACACTCCAAGCAGCTGTATGACAAGAACGCAAGACCATTGGAACTAAAAATCGGACAGTTTACCGATGTACAAAAGGAACCGAAGTTTGGCAAGCTAGACCAGGCATACACCGGCCCCTACGAAATAGTGGATATCACCGAAAAGGGGAACATCTACCTGGAAAGCGAAGATGGACATCGCTTTATGATGCATCGTAATAAACTAAAACCCTGCGAAGACTACAGTACCACCGGTGCTGCCAATACCTAAATTCATTACACTACAAAAGAACCTGTTACAGAGAATGGAAGCAAGAATTGCCGTATACGTAGACGGTTCATGCTCGTTCAATGGTGATGTCAGAGCTAAGGCGGGAATTGGGATCTGGTTCGGAGGAAAACACCCCTTGAACACCTACGAAACTCTTGACAAAAGACCGCGGCCGCCGTCGAAGCATGCAAGATCTGCCTGAGGCACGACATTAAGGGGTTATATACAGTTAGGAGGTCGAAAAAAAGGCATTTTTGAAGAATTTTTTGTAAGCAAACTATTTGGTTTATTGATTTGAAACTTGGCAGGTATATTACGACAACCTTAAACTATATGCACATATATTTTATTGCCAAAAATATTTATCGGGAACGTTGATATTGCCAATTTTGCCGAGGTCCGCAAAAAAAAGGCCTCCTTCGGTGAGCACGATATCTCTGGACTGGATCATCTAAAATGCAAAAACCAAATAAATTTCATTAATATAATAAATAATCCAGTGATTGATCGACGGAATTAGCAAAAACAATTTTTTGACAAAATGACGGCTACTCAAAGCAAAAGGTTCGATTTTCGACCAAAATTCGGGTCTTTAATTGTTTATAAAAATAAGAAATTTTTATAGGATGGCGAAATCTTTCGATTAATTACTGAAAAATATAGTTAAGAAGCTTGTGTAAAAATTTCAGACTGATCGGTTCAACTGTTTCTGAGAAATCTTGCTCACCGACTTTGAAAACACCGTTTCGAGAAAAACCAGTTTAAAGTTTAGAAAGCATTTTACATGTAGTTATTTTTTTTTTTTCAACTTACACTGAGTCATCTATTCCAGGGCCATATAATAATCCATTTGCAGCAGTAGCAGCTTCTAATAATTCAATTTGATGCTGTCTGCGAGCCATTCTGCCCTTCCGCGTGCTCTCTTGCGCTCTCAAGTCAGAGATCCTTATGCACTGTGCATCTTCTCTGTCGGTACACAAATGCACATTGGGCCCAGCTGAGACCCCCATTGCCTTCATATAATATAGAAGTGATGCTGCGCCTTCATTAAACATGCCAGCAGCTATATATGCAGCCATTTCCACCGTTTCTGAACCGGCCGGAAGTACTTTTGGACAGATCTTCCATATCAGTTGATGGTAGCTCTCGTTGTTATTTTGAGTAAAGCCACCCACACATCGTTCCAAAAATTCGATATTCTACGGACGAATTGCGCGGCATCAAGTTTTCCTCTTGCATTTTCAATTTTTTTGCGAAGGCACTAAAACTGCTTTCATCCGTTTCAGCTGTTTTCGAATTGAAAACATTTCTCCGCTTTCTCGGTCTTGACTTCTGCATTTTGGACGTTTTTCTCAATTCTTTGCTACACTTCATTTTCACTAAAAAATCACCGAAAAAGGCGCACAACAGTACCGCTAGACTTCTCTGGTTAGACTGGCTTCTACTCTTCAATATTTGGCAGTTGAGGTGCAGGGAATTTAAAATTAGAAAGGGAACATTCCATAAGGAGACAGATTTGCCCTAGACAGATGCAAACTCCGATAAAAGAGGTAGCAAGGTTCAGGTAGGCAGCCGGTTCAGGTATGTGGCTGGCGCGCCGGTCCCCTACTGCGAGATCCCTCGGCGCGCCTTCACTAATGTGTCTAAAACTTCGAAAATATTCCTCGGATCGACTTGAATCTTTGTGTGTGTATACTCAGATATATATATATATATATTAAGAAAACGCAAAAAAAATCGATTTTTTGAAAATCTCAACTGTATATAACCCCTTAAAAGAATACCAATCCTCACCGATTCCAAGTACCTAACCAGCTCCATGTCACAACATCTTCCCAAGTGGAAGGCTAACGGATGGCTAACCTCCAAGGGTAAACCCGTAGTAAACCAGGAGTTGCTACAGCAACTAGATCAACTGATGCAACAGCTAGTCGTCCAACTAACCTATATACCAGGACACAAGGGAATATGTGGTAACGAGCGAACGGACGAATTAGCAAAGCTGGAATCCCAAATCCACCAGTAACTAGCTAATAGAACACCAAGCTCAAAGACATATTGAACCACAGCTATCCATTCAATTCCATCCAAGAAATCTGAAAACACATTAAAGCTATAAAATTCCACTCGTCCTAACAAGAAGACAATACCACCATGAAGTACACCCGTGTCACCCTATGGACAATACTGCAATGTACAATGGCCATGGGAAACACAGAGGGCACAGGGGTATACCAGCTACACCCAATCAATCATAACCCGGGACTATATTACGAAAAAAATCGACCAGATTCGGATGATCAACAACAACTGGCGGCTCCTCATTACAATTGATCTAGGAAACCTAACTGGATCGACCCTACTAGGTACCCAGTCAGTCGACAGACTCCTACAAGAATGCCGCCAAGTAAGAGCGGAGATGGAGTATCATAAGGTATTAGGGACCACCATCATGAACGACTATAACAAGGAACTCAGGCACACCCAAGAACATCTCGTAAAAATCCTAGAAGCCCCGCAGCAACACATCATTGGGATTCATTGGATCAATCGGCGGAAAACTATTTGGCACCATGGATAATAATGATTACGAACACATTACGAAGGAAATCAACAACATATATAACGACCAGAGGATAATCACTCATCTCATTGGAAATGCAACCCACATAGGCAAGACCATAATCCAAGCAGAGATCAACACTATGAAGATGAATCATGAGAATAACACCCTGAGAATACGGTGAACTGAAAAGGAAATGAGGGAAGCGCTGACGCAATCGAACAGACTCCTGCAACAACTGAATAACACCGAACACCTCAAACATCTGCGGAACATCGCCAAGGATATAGAATATGGAGCTCGAACACACGTCCAAACCGCCGAAAAAACGGTAGCAGCCATAGAGGACGCTAGGCATGACATGTTGAACTCCTCATTAACACCATTCAACTAGTTAAAATAACAGAGGAAATAGAAAGGTCAACACTTGACACATTCTTCCCGCTGACAAAAGAGAAAATAGATCTGGCATTATTGAGCCAAATCAGCGATGTACAAACAAGATACCACGACAAAAAATTCCTAATCATAATCGAAATACCACTCATCTCCAGGAATCAATTGGAATTATACAAAATGATCCCCTGCAAGGTTCCACAGAAAATCCAAGGAACCCGGAATGTGGCCGTCTACATCGAACCAGCCAAGAAATACATCGCACTCTCCGAACATGGTGCCTATTACACTTATTTCGACGAAGACTACCAAAAATCATGCATTCCACTGGAGCAGGGCTGGGCAAACTCTGCTCTGAGAGCAAGTCGTGCTCCCGACCTCTATTAGTGCGTAACAAAGAGTAGACGAAAGCCCATTGTATCGGGTGATGGGCCTTTATGACCCAGGTCGTAAAGGCCCTTCTCCACCACTGAGATCAACCGAAGTGGGGGTGACGCTTAAGAAAAGGGAAAGAGGAGAAATGAGACTCAAGTAAAGGAAAAGCAGAGAAATAAGTCGATGAGGAAAATTTCAATTTTTTGTCATTGTGTCCATTAAAAAATAATCAGATGCGCGACAAGTCTTACCCTTCTGGAGGATGAATTCTACCCGTAAAATGTCATCAGTCTACCTACCTCTCTCTCTAATAAAATATGTGCAAGAAAGAGGTAGAAGACACAATTATAACGCAATTTATACCAACGGCATTCATAACAAATAGCTTAGCCAACTAGTTGAAATTTTACTTGCGCCATTTAATAGAAAAGCCTTTCAAGTATTTTCTGCGAAAATGTCAAATTTTTTGGCGGAAATTTTTTCGATAAACGAGACTATTGAATCGGTGTGAGAAAATATTTTCTTGTGCTATCATTGTTGATT